>NC_080163.1:160268458-160375958 GCF_950295315.1 Erinaceus europaeus
ATGATACCATGATGCCAACCTGACTTCACTTGGATGACGACCCCCACCAATGTGTCCTGGAGCTCCGCTTCCCCAGAGACCCACCCTACTAGGGAAAGAGAGAAGCAGGCTGGGAGTATGGATCGACCTGTCAATGCCCATGTTCAGTGGGGAAGCAATTACAGAAGCCAGACCTTCCACCTTCTGCATCCCACAATGACCTTGGGTCCATACTCCCAGAGGGATAAAGAATAGGAAAGCTATCAAGGGAGGCGATTAGATATGGAGTTTTGGTAGTGGGAACTGTGTGGGATTATACCTCTTTTATTCTATGTTCTTGTCAATATTTCCATTTTATAAATAAAAATTAAAAAAGAAAAAGAAAACTGGAAGAGAGTGCAGGGGATAAGGTATTTAAATCTCAGCCATGTGGTCCTAAGTTTGATCCTTAGCATCACATGTGCCAGAGTGATGTTCTGGCTTTCTTCCCCACCCCCACCCCACCCTTCTCTTTCTCATTACAAATAATTTTTTTTTTGCCTCCAGGGTTATAGCTGGGGCTCAGTGCTGGCACTACAAATCCATTGCTCCTGGTAGTCACTTTTTTTTTTCATTTTATTGGATAGGATTGAGAGAAATTGAGAGGGATGGGAAGGGAATGGAACAAGAAGGAGAGAGGGAAAGACAGACACCTGCAAACCTGCTTCATGGCTTGTGAAGTGTGCCCCTGCAGGCCAGGAGCCAGGGGCTCACAGCTGGATCCTTGCACAGATATTTGCACTTAGTACTATGTGCACTTAACACTTAATGGGGTATGCCACCGCCTGGCCCCCTACAAATAAATCTTTAAAAATAAAACAAAAGCAGTGAACAACAGTCCTTCTCTGGCCTATGTCTTCAATAGATTCCAAATTCTTTATGGAGGGGATCAAGGGTAATTTCTCTGGCCCAACAAGACTTTAAAATTAAAGCAAGGAGTCAGGAAATAGCAGATCTCCAAACATACTGCATGCCTTACCAGCCATCAGGTCCTGAGTCTGAGTTATACCACATGAGGACAGCATCTAAGACCAGGGGAGCTCCATGGTGGTGGAATAGTGCTGTGGTATCTCTCCTCTCTCTGTGCCTCCCTCTTCCCCCTCTTTCTCTAAATGAAAAAATGGACAAAATTGGACTTAGGAAGCCACTCAGTGGTACTACACTTGTGTGAGGCCAAGTTCATGCCTCTGGTGCCACATTAAAAAATAAACAGGATCAGCACAATAGTTCACCTGGATAGTGTGTCTGCTTTGCCATGTGTGCAAACCAGATCTGAGCCCAGTTGCCATCTCACTGGAGAAAGCTTTGGTGCTGTGGTGTCTTTCCCTCTCTGTGTCTGTCTGTCTCCATCTGGAAAAAAGAAAGAAAGAAAGAAAGAAAGAAAGAAAGAAAGAGAGAAAGGAAAGAAAGAAAGAAAGAAAGAAAGAAAGAAAGAAAGAAAGAAAGAAAGAAAGAGGAAGGAAGGAAGGAAGGAAGAAAGGCCTGTCCGAAGCAGTCAAGTCCTAGCAATGGCAACAGTGAATGAATGGAGGGAGGGAGGGAGGGTTGTGCTCTGGTTCCCCAGCACAAGGTGTCAGACTGCGATGGGAACCACCTAGTCCCAGGATGCAGGGCGGCCCTCACTCACCTCCTGGCTGAAGGCGATGGCGATGAGGACGATGCAGGCGATGGCCCCCACCGTGAGCAGCGTGAGCAGCAGTGGTCCGTGCTGGCTGGTGAGGCGGTACTTGTCATAGAGCGCGTCCTGGTTGTCGGGGCCCTCCTCGCCCCCATTGAGGAAGTAGCGCCCCTTGGCCGGCATAGCAACCCAGGACCTGGGGCGCATCTGCCTGCCACTGCCCTTCCCCCTCCTCCTCAGGGCCTAGGCCATTGGCCCCCGAGTGCTGGGCAGGTCTGGGGAGAGACAGGCGGCTCCATGGAGGCCAAGCTGTTCACCGCTTCCGGCTTCTCCCTCTGTTTGCAGGACAGCCTGGTGAGGTCCTCAACTCTGTAGAGACACAAAGCAGACCTCATTCTCACCTGGACAGGCTGAGTCAGGGAGAGATGGCTTCAATGCCACAGGGTTTGTTTTGCTCCATCAACCATAACCCACAGCTCAGTTTTTTTAAAACTGATTTGTATTTATCATAATTTAAATTGATTGATTTATTAGGGCAAAAAGAAATTGAGAGAGGAAGAGGAGGTAAAATTTTTGGAAAAAATTTTTGGAAGCAGTGGAGTAGTCGAGCATACACCTAGCCCCAGGTAGCAGGATAATAATAATAATAAATTAGAGGGTTTGATGCGGCATCATCTAAGTTCATTTCCCACGTCTGCGCTCGACCGGACCTGCCAATATACGCGGATATCTTCGCCCACCCTGTCCAACGCTTGACGTCTCATCATCCAATCTGGTCCCCTACTCCTACACTGAACTTCTCTGTTCCAGACTCTTGGAAACAGAGTTGGCAGTCAGCTGAAGTAAAGAACAAACACCTCATCACAGACCCCTGCAAGCGTCAACCCAGCTTTGACCTAGCACGTTATGATCGGGCCCTCCTCAATCGCTATCGAACAGGCCATGGCCGGTGCGCTATGTTCCATCGCTGGGGAGCCAGAGACGACCCGAACTGCCCCTGCGGCTCCAGACAGACTATGACCCACATAATCAACGACTGCCACCTCTCCAGATTCAAAGGAGGTCTCGAAACTTTACATCAGGCTCAACCTGACGCTGTTGACTGGCTACAGAAGAAGGGCAAACGCTAGAAGTAGAAGAAGAAGAAGAAGAGGGTTTGTCAAATAAAATAAGTTTCCTTCCCTCAAGAAACCCAGGTAAAAATCTCCCTCCAGAGTTGTATGCAGTCATGACAGCAGCACTGCCATTACTGGACTGTCCCATTTGCACACCTGCCCAGATGTCACCCTAGCACACACATGTGTAACTGAGTGGGGGTGTGTGTGTCTAGGACTACTTGGTTGGGACTAGTTTCTAAGAAAGACTGGAATTCAAGCCCAGGGCTCCTGGCACCCTTCACTGCCTCACTGGGCTGAGACAAGCTGCCCCTTCCAGTAACAGCAGCTCCTGGGGCTGAAGTAGCTTCCACAAGTGTTCACACGCTGTCCTCTAGCCTGGTGCCAAACAAGAGCACCTTGCAGCTGCCAGGCAGAGAGGAGCCAAACACCAGGAAGCCGAGGCACCTCCCTACAGCTGCTCTGCCCTGCAAACAAAACCCCCAGACCATACACATACATGCACAGGCACACAGCCATGCTCAAACAACTTTCATGTCCAGAAGGCATTCCCCCCCCCACGTGCACAAAAACCCAATGGAGTCAGGCACAGAGAATGTTCCAGAAGCCCCATGGGAACCCAGGTCTGTAAACATTCTTCTGGGGAATTTAATTAGGCTACTTCCTGGGCAGCAGGAGAGGAGCACTTCTGGGCTTAGGGGACTCAGCCCTCTGGGAAGCTCATCCAGCTCTGGGACAGGCGGAGCAGTGCCAGGAGGGGTGGGGTGGTAGTGAGGAGGCTGCATTTTTCTCTCCTGGAAAGACGGCCCAGGAGCTGCCTAGGAAATGGCACAATGGATTCAGTGGTGGACTCTTCAAGTGTGAGGGACCAGGCTTGATCCTGGGATCCTATGTGACGCTCTATTATCTGTCTCTCTTCTCTTCCTCTCTCTCTCCTCTGTCTCTTTCCTTCTCATTACTAAATAAATAAATCCTTTTTTTTTTTCCTGCAGGGTTATCACTGGGACTCAGTGCCTGCACTATGAATCCATTGCTCCTGGAGGTCATCTTTTTTTTTCCATTATTGTTGTTGGAAAGAACGGAAAGAAATCAAGAGAGGAGGGGAAGACAGAGAGGGACAGAAAGATAGACACCTGCAGATCTGCTTTACCACCTGTGAAGTAACCTCCCTACAGGTAGGGAGCCGGGGGTTTGAACCAGGATCCTTGCGCCAATACTTGTGCATCACACCATGTGCACTTAATCCAATGTGTTACTGCCCTATCCCCTTAAATCTTTTTTCCCCCTAAGTGCAGCCAGCTGAGCACACGTTATCAAACACAAGGATTTGGGTTTGGGCCCCTGCTCCCCACTTGCAGGGAGAATGCTTTACAAGCAACAGCAGGTCTGCAGGTATCTCTTTTCTCTCCCCTCTCTACTACCCCCCTTCTCAAGTTCTCTCTGCCCTATCAAATAAAATAGAAATAAATGGGAGGGGAGGAAAAATGCCCACCAGGAGCAGTGTGCTGACACTGAGCCCCAACTATAACTCTGGTGGAAAAGAAAGAAAAAAGGCCAGAAACCTCCCCAAATAGGATTCTCCATAGGCAAGGTCCTCTCCAGCAACCACCAACCCACCCCACCCCACCCCCCAAACCAGACCCAGAACCCCCAGCCCTGCCAGTCAAGGTGTCTCCATTCCATCACCAGTCCTGCTGGCCACTGGCTCAGCTGGATCCTGGGATAAAGGCACCCTTTGCTGTGTCTCCCACAAACAGCTCAGCCCAACACTCCTGGCTACAAACCCCCAGCTCCTGCCACTACCTCACCCCACCCGACTGGTCCTGCCCAGATCCCAATGGCACCAAGAGCAGAATCAGGCTCTTGGGAGAGATGAGGCCCTTCTGGCTGGAGGGACCAGAACCCCAGGGGTCCTTGCTGCCATTCTCACCAGCCCCATCACTCTGGCAGAGAAGCAGCCCTGTCTTAGAGTCCCAAGCATTTGGATGGGGCTTGTGGATGAACACTGTCCTCTCCCCTGCTTGGTCCCCTGCTTCCAGGACTCCATACCCCAAGCTTGTGTGACCAGCACAGCATCACCCAACCCTAACCTGGTGTCAGGGCGGACAAAGGACCAAAGCCATCCCAGCAGGGTTCCTCTTGACAAGTGGTGCTACTGCAGGAGAAAAGAGCCCCAATTTCTGTTAGTGGTCTAGGGATGCTGGTGACCTCCTCCCAACAGGCCACTCGAGAATGAAACAGAACTGTAGGAGAGATTGAACCCTGGACATGGCCCCCAAGCCCCCTGGATCCAGCCCTGCCTGAAATTCAAGAAAACACTAGATATTTCCATTGCAAGAGATAATCAATAACCCTATCGGCTGAAGCCAGTTTAAGTTTCTGTCACAACCAGGAGTGACAGTCTGTAGAGCTTTCTGGAACAGCTTCCTGTATTCTAGAAGCCCTTTAGACTTCTAAAGGGGTGCTGGGGGGGGGGGAACCTGACTCAGAAGTGGAAGAGGGCCTTTGGGTGGCACAGTCAGTCTTGGCTAACACCTTCTCTGGAAGGGACTGGGGGCGGGTGCTGAACCCCTATGCCTCTGCCACTGTGTCCCAGGCTCCACTGCTCAGATCCAGGTTCATGACCCAGAAAAAGGAGGGGAGAGTCTGCCCCTATGAATGTCACTGGACACTCCAGCCCAGGGAGGGGGCTGGGGAGCACAGGAGACATAGTTAAATAGAAATGAATAGGAGGGTGAACAACCTCCTGCCCCCCAAGTGAAGATCTCTGATCCCCCACAGCCCTCATCCTATGACAGAGCCAAGCAGGTAATGTCACAAACAGAAGTCACTGGGCACCAAGTGCATCCTCAGGCCCAGTGCTCTGGGCTTTAAACCCATGTGCTTGTGCCCCGTGGGTCTGACAGGTGCTGCCATAGTGTGAATGTGGAGCCTCTGCATGGGACCCAGGGAGGCTCTGTTATTTCCCTGAGGTCACACAGCTTTAGTCAGAGAACTGAATTTGAACACATCCAGGACCCATCTCTTGTCCTACCCGTTACCCTCTGGAGGCTGAGAGTCAGAAACCAAAACATTCCCAGATGAGAGCCTCTATAACCCTGACCCACCTCAGGGTCCAGAATTGAGTGAGAGCAATAAAGGAGAGGCCATCAAGGGGCTTCTCCACTGCTTTGCAGGGGTGCAGTCAAGCCTCCATAACAGGCAGCCTCCTCTCAGTAAGATATAGGAGGGCCTCTTCCTCCAGGAAGTCCTCAGAGCTTGCCACTCCCCACCTCAACACCCCACCCTGCAACACACACAGACTCTCTCTCTCTCTCTCTCTCTCTTCTCCCTTTGCTAATGCAAGGCAGGACCCAGGTCTCTTTGCCAAATACTGACTGGCAAAGAGCAGGCCTATCAGCCAAAAAAGCCTCTGGGAATAGGAGACAGGGCCCTCAGGGGTGCTCAAGAAATCCTCTCCAAGGGGACCTAGCTGATGTGAAAGCACCCCACACCTCCCACACCCCCTGGGGACACGGAGAGCACCCCCAGCTTTCACAGGCCCACAGGGCACCCACTTCCTCACCCAAGAGGTGCTGGCAGGAACCCCAGCCTGGCTTCCTCTGGTCCAGCCCCACAGGGCTGGAGCCCAGTGGCTGCAGAAAGGGGAAGTGGGGGCCTCAGATGCAGGGGTGGGGGGGCAGGCTGGGCTCACTCAGTTCCTGTGGTGGGTTGGGTCAGAGGATTCTTCCTGTGCTCAAGGCGTAATCCCCTGCCTCCTCTTCCCAGAGGCTCTTTCGGCTAATAGACCTGCTCTCTGCCAGTCAGTATTTGACAAGGAGACCTTAATCCTACAGGGACCCTGAGCTTCAGGAAGTAGAGCCAGAGGCTGCTCTGTCTGGCATAGGCCTTCCTGCCTCCCAGACCTGCCTGCCCTGCATCCCCCAGGCTGCCTTCCCCTGACATGCCTCCTCTGCCAGACACACCCCCCAGCTCGGAGGCCTTCCCAGGCTCCTGTCAACATGTCTGTTTGGCAAACATCCCTTTGTCTGCTTCACCAAACTGTTAGAAAAGTCTGTGTCGATGGGCCTTGAGCAAAGGCTTGTGAAATGGATAAGTGGGAGGGTGGGTGGGAGGGTGGATGGATGGATAGTTGACATAGTGTGTGGTGGGGGGAGGTGGATGGATGAGTGTGGTGGTCAATAGCTGAATGGGTAGATGGATGGGTGGATAGGTATATGGGTGTGGGTAGATAGGAGGATGGATGGATACATATGGATGGATGGGTAGAGGTGAAACTGAGTCATAAAATGAACAAGACAGCTGAAGGGACCAACCTGGGTACTGTTATTACCTAGCTATCTTGCTTTGTGGTAGTTTTTCTCTGAACCTAAAATCCTTCCATGTCCCTCATATTTTTACACTGCCTTAGTGTAAAAATAAGGAACATTTTTCTTTTTTTTAATTTTTTATTATTATTATTGGATAGGGATAGAGAGAAATTGAGAAGGGAGAAAGAAATAGAGAGGAAAAGAGACAGACACCTATAGGCCTACTTCACTACTTGTGAAGCTTTCCCCCTGTAGGTGGGTACCAGGGGGGCTTAAACCCAGGTCCTTGTGCACTGTAATGTATGCTCTTAACCAGGTGTGCCACTACCTGGCCCCTGTAAGCAAAATTTTTCCTGCCAAGGGCCATTTGCATTTTTATAACATTCTTGTGCCATACATAATTATCAACGTAAAAACTAACACTTTGGGGCAGCTTGGAATGTTCCTACTGATGACCACAGAATGTGAGCTCGGATCTACAGGGATGCAGAAGTCACATAGGCTCTTAAGCTAAATATGGGCCCCAGATCACATCAAATCGACGATGTTTACAGTCAACAATATTTATACACCTTTCCCATATTTGGGTGACACTCTCTTCCCTGATCCAGCTTTCTGGTCCTTTATCCAGCCATGACATCATCTCCCCAGACAATAATTAGGATCCACCTGCATATCAGATTTCAGGCTCAGGGAAAAAAAAAAAACTAGTATAGTCACAGGCCCTTTGGAATATAACTAAAATATGCCTAAAAGCTATCTACACAACAGAGATCCCCACCCCCATCTCTTCATCTGCACTACTCCAGCCTTTAGGTTCATGATTAGTCAACAACTTGTTTGGCTTTATATGTTAACTCTCTTTTCAGCCACCAGGTTCCAGACACCAACCAGACTTCCCTGGACAGACAACCCCACCAATGTGTCCTGGAGCTCTGATTCCCCAGAGCCCTTCCCCACTAGGGAAAGAGAGAGGCAGGCTGGGAGTATGGATTGACCAGTCAACGCCCATGTTCAGCAGGGAAGCAATTAACAGAAGTCACATCTTCCACCTTCTGCATCCCACAATGATCTTGGGTCCATACTCCCAGAGGGTTAAAGAATAGGAAAGCTATCAAGGGAGGGGATGGGATGTGGAGTTCTAGTGGTGGGAATTGTGTGGAGTTGTACCTCTCTTGTCCTATGGTTTTGTCAGTGTTTCCTTTTTATAAAAAAAAGAAGAAGAAAAAACTAACATTTAAAGTTGCTATGAAGAAGCTCTGAAGGCCAAGCAGTGGAGCACCCAGATGAGTGCACGTTACCATGTGCAAGGACCCCACTTACAAGGGGAGAAGCTTCATGAGTGGTGAAGTAGTGCTGCAGGTATCTCTGTCTCTCCCCCTGTGTTTCCCTTTCCTCACGTTTTTTTTTTCTGTCTCTGCCTAATAAATAATTGTAAAAAAAAAAAAAAAAAAGACTGAGGGATTATTAGAACAAAAATAAACTCCTAGATTTCTTGAATTTTGAGTCCCATCTTTGGTTGCCTTGGCAGGGCCAGACCAAGTGATTTCTCAGGCTGTATGCAGCCTTCTGGCTAGATATTCCATACTCCTGCCCTAGTTAACCCCTCCTTGAAAATCCAAATGCTGGATCAGGGGAAATAGCACAGAGGCTTATGTAACAGACTTTCATGCCTGAGGCACCAGAGATCCCAAAGTAAATCCCCAACACTGCCCTCAGCCAGAGCTGAGCACTACTCTGGTAAAATTAATAAATGAAATAAAATCCCAAAGCTGTCCTCACCCTTCACCCTCAGGCTCAAGCTGTACAGGGCAAGAAGGGGAGACTAGGAGAGAAGAAAGGCATTATCTCCTGTGCCAGTTCTGATGGTGGTTTTTGACTGCCTGGGAGAAAAAGGTTCATCCGTTTATTCAATCATCCATCAAGAGACTCACACACTCCCTCCTACAGCAGATGTGAGCTTGTCCCCTGAGAGTTTTTAAGAATTTTTAAGATTGCTTACTCAGAATCCTACCGTGAGTGACTTGTTTCTTTAACATTGCCCTCACAAGGCCTTTATTTAGATGGAAAGCACTGTCATGACTGGGTTCCACATATTTAAAAAAATATATTTATTTACGTATTTATTTATTTGAATAAAGAGAAATTAAGAGGGGAGAGAGAGAAAGACAGAGAGGAAGAGAGAGGGAGCTGGGTGGTGGTACACCTGGTTGAGCGCACGTTACGATTTGCAAGGACCCAGATTCAAGCCCCCAAGTCCCACCTGCAAGGGGAAAGCTTTGTGAGTGGTGAAGCAGTGCTGCAGGTGTCTCTCTGTCTCTCTGTCACCTCCTTCCCTCTCAATTTCTGGCTGTTCCTATGTAATAAGTAAATATTAAAAAAAAAAAAAAAGACAGACACCTGCAACACTGCTTCACTGCTCTGTGTAACGTGTGTGCTCAATCAGGTGTGGCATGGCCCTCCCCCCTTCTACATACTTACATATTCCCTAGTAAGGAAAAACAGAGATGAGGGTGCAAGTGGTGAAGCATCCAGCTGAAGTCACATACTGCAGTGTGTAAGGACCCGGGTTCAAGCCCCCCAGTCCCATCTGCAAGGAAGAGATTTCATGAGTAGTGGAGTATTGCTACAAGGTATCTCTATCTACCTCTCCTTTTCCTCTCAATTTCTATCCAAAGTAAGTTAAAAAAAAAAAAAAAGAAAAAGAAAGAAAATTAAAAAAAAAAAAGAACAGAAATGGGATACCAGTTGGCCTCTGGGAGTGGCATGTAACACAAGTCTTGCCTACAATTCCGGAACAGAAGGGCTTCCTGATGACCCCATGCTTTGCCAAGGGCTTCGCTCAGACAGGGGGCCCATGATAGATAGGAAGGGGCTTGGGAGGGGAGTGGAGAAAAGGTCCATGCATACACTGGCAGCCAGTCTCGGTTCCTGTGCTGCACAGTGTCCCACACTGAGTAAGGAAGTGGCAGAGACGCCAAGCACTCAGCTAGTGTAGCGTAGAACTTGCATGCCCGAAGCTCCCCGGGGTCAGCCTAGCACTGCACTTCTGGGGTCACGCTCTGGTTTCTCTCTCATGTGAAATTCTCCATCTCACAGCTGGATGGTGGTGGTACACTTGGTTAAGCAAACATGTTACCATGCTCAAGGACCCAGATTCAAGCCCCAAGTTCCCACCTGTGGAGTGTGTGTCAGGGGAGGAGGGGAAGCTTCACAAGTTGTGGAGCAGTGCTGCAGGTGTCTCTGTCTCTAGGGTTGTTGTTGTTGTTCAGCTCTGGCTTATGGTCGTGCAGAGGCTTGAACCTAGGACTTCAGAGCCTTAGGCATGTCAGTCTCTTTGCATAACCATTGTGCTATCTTCCCCTTTCCATCTTAGTTTCCTCTGTCTCTATCCAATAAATGAAATTTCCTTTCTTTCTTTCTTTTTTTTTTTTGCCTCCAGTATTATCACTGGGGCTCAGTGCACTATGAATCCACTGCTCCTGGAGGTTATTTTTTCCTTTTTGTTGCTCTTGTTGCTTATCATTGTTGTTGTTGTTATTTTTGTTGGATAGGACAAAGAGAAATCGAGAGAGAAAAGGAGAGAAAGACACCTGCAGACCTGCTTCACCGCCTGTGAAGTGACCCCCCTGCAGGTGTGGAGCCGGGAGCTTGAACTGGGATCCTTATGCTGGTACTTACAATTCGAGCCATATGCGCTTAACACACTGTGATACCACCTGGACCCCATAAAATAATTCTTTTTTATTATCTTTATTTATTTATTGGATAGACACATCCAGAAATGAAGAGGAAAGGGGATGATAGAGAGGGAGAGAGACAGAAATTCCTGCAACCCTGCTTCACCATTCATGAAGTTTTCCCCCTGCAAGTGGGGACAAAGAGCTTGAACCCAGGTCCGTGTGCACTGTAAAGTGTGCTCTTAACCAGATGCACCACCACCTGGCCCCCATAAAATAATTTGTTAAAAGAAACTATCTCGGGAGTCGGCTGTAGCACAGTGGGTTAAGCACACATGGTGCAAAACTCGAGGACCAGCGTAAGGATCCTGGTTCAAACCCCCGGCTCCCCACCTATAGAGGGGTTGCTTCACAAGCGGTGAAGCAGGCCTGCAGGTGTCTATCTTTCACTCCCCATTTCTGTCTTCCCCTCCTTTCTTCATTTCTCTCTGTCCTATCTAGCTAAAACAACATCAATAACAACAATAATAACAACACTAATGATAAAAACAACATGGGCAACAAAAAAGGAAAATAAATTATATATATATACACACACACACATATATAAAACTATCCCATGGGGGGTAGCGCAGCAGGTTAAGCATAGGTGATGCAAAGCGCAAGGACTGTCATAAGGATCCGGGTTCAAGCCCCCAGCTCCCCACTTGCAGGGGAGTCGCTTCACAAGCGGTGAAAAAGGTCTCCAGGTGTCTCTCTTTTCTCCCCCTGTCTTCCCCTCCTCTCTCCATTTCTCTCTATTCTATCCAACAACGACGACAACAATAAATCAACAAGGGCAACAAAAGAGAATAAATAAATATCTTTTTAAAAAAGAAACTATCTCATATGAAATAAGGTGGTTTGTGGTTTATTTTTGTTTCTTTGATATATATATATATATATATATATATATATGGAGAGAGAGAGAGATGGAGAAAGAGGCAGATAAAGAAAGATCCTAGCACCAAAGCTTCCTTCTATGAACTAGGGGCTAGGCTCTAACTTGGGTCACACACCAGAAATCATGTAGGAATTCTCACTATGTAGAAACAGAAGATAAGCCCTTTCTACAAATTTGAAACCTAGACCCTAAAATCTAAGCTGAAAAAAATCAAGTAAGTTAGGTGATATTGGTGGGGGGGAGTGAATACACTCAAACTATCAAAAGCAAAATCAAAAAATAAGAAGAGGGGGTCAAGTGGTAGCACAGAGGGTTGAGCGCACATGGTGCAAAGCGCAAGGACCTGCGGAAGAATCCCAGTTCGAGCTCCCAGCTCCCCACCTGCAGGGGAGTCGTTTCACAGGTGGTGAAGCAGGTCTGCAGGTGTCTGTCTTTCTCTCCCCCTCTCTGTCTTCCCCTCCTCTCTCCATTTCTCTCTGTCCTATACAACAAGAAAGGACATCAACAATAACAATAATAATCAGAAGAAGGCTACAACAACAAGGGCAACAAAAGGGGAAAAATGGTCTCCAGGAGCAGTGGATTCATGGTGCAGGCACTGAGCCCCAGCAATAACCCTGGAGGCAAAAAAAAAAAAAAGAAAAGAAACTTAGGGAATAGGGAAACATCTGCAATCTTACTGCAAGTAGTTAATCACCCTTCTTCATTTGTAAAGACTTCAAAAGAAAACTGTCAGAAAAACAATGATAATAAACAAACAAACAAAATGTAGAAAATGGGAGGAGGAATCTAGGCCTAAAATGTGGCACAGTGGATAAAGCATTAGATTATTAAGCATTAAGTTCGAAGTTCAATCCCTGGCATCGTATATGCCAGACTAATACTTTGTTTCTCTTTTCCAATAAATAAAATAATAAATATTTTATTTATTTATTGATGAGAGGGATAGGAGGAGAGAGAGAAAGAACCAGACATCACTCTGGTACATGTGCTGCCGGGGATTGAACTTAGGACCTCATGCTTGA
This sequence comes from Erinaceus europaeus, assembly GCF_950295315.1. Classification (NCBI taxonomy): domain Eukaryota; kingdom Metazoa; phylum Chordata; class Mammalia; order Eulipotyphla; family Erinaceidae; genus Erinaceus; species Erinaceus europaeus. The sequence goes on from NC_080163.1 coordinate 160,281,168, forward strand.
GAATCCAACACTTTATCCACTGCACCACCTCCCTGACCATAATAAATAAGTCTTAAACAAACAAAAGACAGGAGAAAAAATATCTATGAATAAACCTAACCAAAGAAGTGAAAGACTTGGATACTGAAAATTATGAGTCACTACTCAAGGAAATTGAAAAAGACACAAAGAAGTGGAAAGATATTCCATGTTCATAGGTTGGAAGAATTTACATCATCAAAATGAATATACTACCCAGAGCCATCTACAAATTCAATGCTGTCTTCATCAAGATCCCAAGCACATTTTTTAGGAGAATAAAACAAATGCTACAAATGCTTATCTGGAGCCAGGAAAGACCTAGAATTGCCAAAACAATCTTGAGAAAAAAGAACAGAACCGGAGGCATCACACTCCCAGATCTCAAATTGCATTATAGGGCCAATGTCATCAAAACTGCTTGGTACTAGAACATGAATAGACACACTGACCAGTGGAATAGAACTGAGAGCCTGGAAGTAAGCCCCCACACCTATGGACATCTAATCTTTGACAAAGGTGCCCAGACTATTAAATGGGGAAAGCAGAGTCTCTTCAACAAATGGTGTTGGAAACAATGGGTTGAAACATGCAGAAGAACGAAACTGAATCACTGTATTTCACCAAATACAAAAGTAAATTCCAAGTGGGTCAAGGACTTGGATGTTAGACCAGAAACTATCAGATACTTAGAGGGAAATATTGGCAGAACTCTTTTCCACATAAATTTTAAAGACATCTTCAATGAAACGAATCCAATTACAAAGAAGACTAAGGCAAGTATAAACCTATGGGACTACATCAAATTAAAAAGCTTCTTCACGGGAGTCGGGCTGTAGCACAGCGGGTTAAGCACAGGTGGCGCAAAGCACAAGGACCAGCATAAGGATCCCGGTTCGAACCCCGGCTCCCCACCTGCAGGGGAGTTGCTTCACAGGCGGTGAAGCAGGTCTGCAGGTGTCTATCTTTCTCTCCTCCTCTCTGTCTTCCCCTCCTCTCTCCATTTCTCTCTGTCCTATCCAACAACGACAACAACAATAATAACTACAACAATAAAACAACAAGGGCAACAAAAGGGAATAAATAAAATAAATATTTTTTTTAAAAAAAGCTTCTTCACAGCAAAAGAAACTACTACCCAAACCAAGAGACCCCTCACAGAATGGGAGAAGATCTATACCTGCCATACATCAGATAAGAGTTTAATAACCAACATATATAAAGAGCTTGCCAGACTCAACAACAAGACAACAAATAACCCCATCCAAAAATGGGGGGAGGACTTGGACAGAATATTCACCACAGAAGAGATCCAAAAGCCGGAGAAACACATGAAAAAATGCTCCAAGTCTCTGTCAGGGAAATGCAAATAAAGACAACAATGAGATACCACTTCACTCCTGTGAGAATGTCATACATCAGAAAAGGTAACAGCAGCAAATGCTGGAGAGGTTGTGGGGTCAAAGGAACCCTCCTCCTACACTGCTGGTGGGAATGTCAATTGGTCCAACCTCTGTGGAGAACAGTCTGGAGAACTCTCTGAAGGCTAGAAATGGACCTACCCTATGACCCTGCAATTCCTCTCCTGGGGATATAACCTAAGGAACCCAACACATCCATCCAAAAATATCTGTGTACACATATGTTCTTGGCAGCACAAATTGTAATAGCCAAAAACTGGAAGCAACCCAGGTGTCCAACAACAGATGAGTGGCTGAGCAAGTTGTGGTATATAGACACAATGGAATACTACTCAGCTGTAAAAAATGGTGACTTCACCGTTTTCAGCCGATCTTGGATGGAACTTGAAAAATTCATGTTAAGTTCATGTTAAGTCAGAAACAGAAGGATGAATATGGGATGATCTCACTCTCAGGCAGAAGTTGAAAAACAAGATCAGAAAAGAAAACACAAGTAGAACCTGAAATGTAACTGGCATATCGCACCAAAATAAAAGACTCTGGGGTGGGTGGGGAGAATACAGGTCCATAAATGACATAGTGGGGGTTGTATTGTTAAATGGGAAACTGGGGAATGTTATGCATGTACAAACTATTGTATTTACTGTTGAATGTAAAACATTAATTCCCCAATAAAGAAATAAATTAAAAAAAAAAAAAAAAAAGAAACCAGCCCCACAGGCATCTTGCCCTCAGCCCCTCTTTCCTGAGGAAGCCCGAAAGGCCCTACCATCCTGGTACCCCACCAGGCTGGGGCTACTCTTACTCTATTTCCAAGGATGGAAGTGGGAGACCTCTACATTCAGGGCTCTAAGCCAAACCTGCTGCCCCCCAGTGTATGTTTCTGGGGGCCCACTCTACCCAACAGGCTCCCTGAGAAGCAGGGCCCACACTATGTCAGAGGGAGCAAAGGCTTTGACATTCTCCTCCTCCTGCTCTCCAGAGCCAGACAGCTACACAGTCTTTCTGGTTCTTGAGACTCTAAGAGTCCTCAAGGAAATGCTGACTCGAGTCTCCAGGGTTCCCACAAGTAGCTGAGCCTAGACAGGGCACTTCTCCCCACACCCTCACCCCCAACCCCAATCAAGGGGCTGTGTTCCCTCTTCTACTTGGCCCTTCTGGGGGGCGGGAGGGGTGGGGTGTGGGCACACAGAGTGGCGTGGGAGGACCTTCCCGTGTCCCTGCTGGTGGTGTTCCAGGGGCCAGTTTGAGGCACACACGGCCCCTGCCTGTGGCTGTGTTCTGGGAGGGGAGGCCATTCTACCCTGGGCAGGATCCACCAAAAAAGAACTAGAAGACCAGCCAGGGATTCATCCCTCTCTTCCTGACTCATCCCATCTAGCACTATTCTTTCGGAGGGATGAGTACCTGATGACCTCACTTGTAGGTGGAACTTGGGAGACGGGGACAGAAAGGAAAAACACAGGGTGAAACTTGGACTGGTGAAACTTGGAGGGGGTGATGGCACTCCTAGTTGAGTACATATAATTTGCTAGGACTTGGGTTCAAGTCCCCAACCCCCACCTGTAAGGGGAAGCTTCGTGATCAGTGAAGCTGTGCTACAAACCTCTCTCTCCCCCCTCTATTTCCCACTTCCTTTTTAATTTCTCTCTGTCCTACACAATATCAGAAAAATTAAGTACTGAAAAAATCGAGAAAGAAACAAACAAACCTGGACTGGGGGTGGTGTACTACACCAAAGCAATAAACTCTGGGGGGAGGAGTGAAAGAAGGGGGTTGAGGGTAGAGGGGATCTGGGGTTCTATTTCCCATCACACAGAGCTGGGAAACTGTACCCTTGTGTAGACTACTGTGCTGTAAACCATTAAACCACCAAAAAATGAAAAAATATATATATACATGAACACCAAACACAAAAAGGCCCTCTATCAGGAGTTGGGTGGTAGCGCAATGGGTTAAGCGCACATGGCACAAAGGGCAAGGACCAGCTTGAGAATCACGGTTCAATCCCCCCGCTCCTCACCTGCAGGGGAGTTGCTTCACAGGTGGTGAAGCAGGTCTGCAGGTGTCTATCTTTCTCTCCCCCTCTGTCTTTCCCTCCTCTCTCCACTTCTGTTCTATCCAACAAAAACATCAATAACAACAATAATAACTACAACAAGGGCAACAAAAGGGAATAATTTTTTTTTAAAAAAAAGGTCCTCTATCATCCTTCCCACCTTTGCTCTGCAAGTATAGGAGCCTACCTGCCTCAGTTTCCCCAGCTGATAAAGATGACATGTGAGGAGACTTGGAATCTGAAATCTGCTTCTCCCTGGGGCTGATCCCTCCTCCAGGGTCTATGAAGTCCCTTCCCATGGAGACCAGGAGAAAAGGTGGGGGGGTGATGGGGGAGCCAGTAGTAAGACCTCCCCAGCCCAGAAGCCAGCAGGTCATGGCCTCTCCTGCCAGCCACCAGCCACAGAGCCCAGCTTGGTATCACTCTTAAATCTGGCCCCCAGAGCTGCTGCCTGGGCCAGGGGCCCCCAATTTGCTCAGCACTGATTCAAGTGGCTGAGATCCCATGCCCCAAGGTCTCCTAAAAGCCTAAGTGAGGTCATTAAAGCCCACGAGGAGAGACGCTTTCTGGGGCAGTCTAGTCAGGAGCCCAGAAGAGCCCCCACCAGGGGGGCAGCCCAGCCAACCTGCCCCCACCAAACCACAGCCTGGTTTCCAGAGCTGTACCCACAGGGGGCTGGGTCTCTCTCCACATGTACACAAGACGCCCATCCTTCATAGCAAGCTCCTGGCCCACAGCTCCTTCCATAAATTATTTTATTATTATTTTTTTAAAGAATTTATTTATTTATTCATGAGCAAGATAGGAATGAGAGAAAGAACCAGACATCACTCTGGTACATGTGTTGCCAGGGATTGAACTCAAAACCTTATGGTTGAGAATCCAGTGCTTTATCCACTGTGCCACATCCCAGACCACCATAAATTCTTGCTTTTCTGTGCCAGGCTGGATATGGGAAGTCACTGTCAGAGTCTCGGTTCAGGAATTGCTGAGTGCACACATTACCATATACAAGGGCCTGGGTTCAAGCCCCTGCTCCCCACCTACAAGGGGAAAGCTTTGCAAACAGAGAAGCAGTACAGCAGGTATCTTTCCTTCTCTCTCCCTCTCCATCTCATACTCCCCTCTCCAGTTCTCTGTCTCTGTGCAATAAAAAAGCAAGTAAATAAATAAGAGTCTCTGTCCAAGCAGTTCCATCATGCTCCCCCACACCTAACCCTGCTGCCCACTCCAGGGATTGTCCTCAGGGGTCTCCACACCTGTCTGCAACCCCTAGGAACACCAAGTCCAGCCCTGGCCAAAGTCTCTTCCGGAGCTTCCAGAGATCTTCATGACTTCAAGATATGACTTAATTTCAGTTCCCCAAACAAGCCCCACCCCAAGCCTCACCAGAATCAAAACACAGTTGACTCTAGCACTCCCAGATCCCCTCTATCTGGCAAACTCCTGCCTGCCTGCCTGCCTGCCTGCCTGCCTTTCAGAGCCAGGCTCAGCTGTCACTTCCTCCAAGAGGCCTGCTGGAGCCCGCCTTTGTTTTTTTGTTTGTTTGTTTTTGTTTTTTAACCAAAGCACTATAGTATTATTCAGCTCTGGTTTAGGGTAATGATGGGGATTGAACCTGGGAGCTCAGAGCTGCAGGCATGAAAGTCATTTGCACATTAATGATCATACTTTCTCTCATCCCCTATCTTTGCACAAAAAAAAAAAATGATGGGAGGAGGGCAAAGGTAAAGTCAAGGAATGTTATCCTTCAGTTTTTTGTGTTCAAGGTCTTTTATTGCTATTGTTTACATATGTTACCAAATGGCCTGCCTTTTTCTGACAGGATGGTTTTGCTCCTATGTACAATATGAAGAATTAAAACACATGAACTTATGAAGGAAGAGGAAAGGGGCAGGGAGAGAAGGAGGAAGGAGAGGAGGAGGAGGAGAAAGTACAAAAAAAGCCAAACCATCTCTAAGACTTTGTGACAGCTTTGGTGGTCATCCAAGAAGAGTGGGGGCAGGGGCACACAATGCTATGTTGGTGGGTGCGGTGTGAACTATGTCCCCTGTAATTTAGGATCTAATAAACCATTATTAAATCACTACATTAAAAAAAGGTATTTGACATAGCTATTATGCTGTCTTACTGCTGGTCTAATCTCCCAATCTGGCCTCAGTGCCTGTCTCAGTTTCCCCCACCACCTCCCCAGCAACAGAGGACACTTGGCCTGTGGCTGCCCAGCTTCTAGGATCTGACACTCTGATATGTGGGACTCCCTCATAGTCCTCCCTCCATATGATGAGCAAACAACTGGCCAGAGCTGGCCCTGTCCTGCCATCTTCTTCCTCCTCCTCCAAGAGCCCTACCAGCTCAGCACCTTTCAGAACTCAGCTTCTGACCACAGTGACAGAGATAAAAACCACTCCCACCGTGCTGTCTCACAGGGAAGCAGGCCCTGTGAGTGTGTGTGTGTGTGGGGGGGACAGCTTACCCCACACACATATACCTCTACTTCCACCAACCAGCATTCAGTGGGCTCCTGGCCCACACCAGGTACCAGGCAAGATGCTGAGATGGAAACAAACAAGACGGGTGCAGGTGTGGGTCCTTTGTGGTGAGGCAAGAAGAGGCAGGTAACTAGTGAACTGCATGAGGAAGAAACAGGCAGAGCAGTGAGCAAGGCAGGAAAGTTTCATGGTTAAGAGCACTGGGTCCAAGACCACACACAAGAGAACCTCAGCTCCACATCAGCGGAGCTGTATGGCCTGGTACAGGTTAACTACCCTCTCTGGGCCTCAGCTTCATGTGCACAGTTGAGTGCACATGATACCATGTGCAGGGATCCAGGCTTGAGACCCTGCTCCAACCTGCAGGGGGGATGCTTCATGAGCAGTGAAGCAGGTCCGCAGGTGTCTCTCTCTCTCGCTGGCTCTCTATCTCCTCTCCCCTTTCAATGTCTCTCAATACTATCATATAAAATAGAAAAAAAGAAAAACATAAAAAGGAAAAAAAATGGCTACTGGGAACAGTGGATTCATAGTACTGACGCTGAGTCTCAGCAATTATCCCAGAGACAATGAAAGAAAGGAAGGAAGAAGGAAGGAAGGAAAGAAGGGAGAAAGAGAGAGAGAATGGACTTGTAATGGTATTCCATGGTTTGCATATCATGACTGCCACCACAATGAGGTCACCACAACATACATGGGGTGTGCAGTCAAAGAAACCCCATTAACAGGCCCTGATAGGGGACATGTCTGAGGGGCCTCAGCCTCACTTTCTGCCAGCCCCCCACCCACCCAAAAAAAAGTAGCTCCTTTTTGAATTTTTAAAAATGTATTTATGATTGGATAAATTTATTTATGACAGAAAGAAATTGAGAGGGGTAGACAGAGAAGGAGAGAGACAGCTCTCTACTTAACCGCTCGTGAAGCTTTCCCTCCCTAAAGACTAGGAGCTTGAACCCAGGACCCTGCACACTGTAATATGTGTGCTTAACCAAGTGAGACACCCCCAGTAGCTTTTCTTTCCTTGCTCTCCTGCCAAGAACCCCCTACTCCAGGCTCTGCCTAGCACTAAGCCACCCCCTTCCTTAGGGACAAGGGCAAGTAGGTAGGTGGAGGGGTGGCTCCAGGAAGGCTGGGTGTTTCAAAAGAGGACAATCCACATCAGAAACACACCAAAAGCAAAGACCCCGGAAGACTTCAAAGAGCTGCTTCTCCCCAGCCAGGTGGTGGACAGAAGCAGGTGGTGGAGGGGGCAGAGCAGGGAAGGAGAAATCCCCGCCTCCTGCAGAAATGGGGAGGCCTAAAGTCCACATCCTCCCACACACCCACACTAAGTGAGGCCAGGGAAGGGAACCTCCAAAATAGCTCTGCTCGGGCTTTTAAACCTTCTGGGCCTCAGTTTTCCCATCTGTGCAGACAGCAGCTGTCTTTCAGGATCCTGGGTCTCTCTCTGCTTGGCTGTCAGTGAGCCAGACTCCGTGTAGCTAAGAGAGTGAGACTGAGCCAGGAGGCAGGAAAAGTTTCAGAGGGTCTAGCTCCTAAAGACAGAGAGATCCCCACCCACATACTGTGAGTCCCAAGACTCGGGCAGAGGCACCACTTACTGCATGCACCCCCTTCTTCTGAAGGGGGTGCGCAGTGCCCAGAAGCCATGCTGCCATCCCCAAGGAGCCTGACCAAGCTCCTCCCTCAGTCAAGGGCAACCTCCCTCCATCCCTCACCCCTCACTTCCAGCTGAGACCAGGAGGCCAGGGAACCTGGCTGAGAACTGAGTTTTTACAAGAAATACCTCAAAATTGCTTCTTTGCATAAAGGCAAAATCAGGAAAGCTGGCAAAGTGGATGGCTCAGGAGCAGACACTCAGGAGACCCAGTGTCCCCAGTCTCCCAGAATGCAAGGACCCTGAAGGGGAAGTCCTCACAGAGCAATGCAAAGCAAAAGGGGTGAAAGAAAGCAAAAGGGAAGCAGAGCACTCCCAGCAGAGAGGCCTGGAGGGCAGAGTGCAGAAGTCAGTGTACTGACCCTTCAGGACCCAGGGTGCATGAGATGCCCAGAGGCAGGACTGGAGAGAAGGGTGGGAGGATAGAAGCCCAGAGCAGGGAGTCAAGCGGTAGCGCAGCAGGTTAAGCGCATGTGGCGCAAGGACTGGCATAATGATCCGGGTTCAAGCCCCCGGCTCCCCACCTGCAGGGGAGTCGCTTCACAGGCAGTGAAGCAGGTCTGCAGGTGTCTTATCTTTCCCTCTCTCTGTCTTCTCTCTCTCTCCATTTCTCTCTGTCCTATCCAACAACGACGACATCAATAACAACAACAATAATAACTACAACAATAAAACAAGGGTAACAAATAGGGAAAATGAATAAATAAATAAAATCTTTAAAAAAGAAGCCCACAGCAGAGGTTCAGCGTGTTAGCAGACAAGAGAACACTAACCATCATGTGTCCTGAAGGATGTAGGGATCCTACAGGTCTCTTCTCCAGACCCTGGAGGGACATCCCAAAGAGATGTGCCCTAGACAGTGACAGAGGACAGGGTCAAGGCTGTCCCAGCAGGCACCCAGACAAGGGGCCAAAGAAGACATGAGCCTACCTCTGGCCGAGGCTCACCACCCCACCCTGCCCTGCAAAGGTTAAGGGGGTGCAGGAGATAAGCAGGGCTCCCGAATATGCCGTGGGCGGTGGGGAACCTCCATAGCATGGGCAGGTCAGGCTGGCTGCCAGGGCTGTTGGGAGGACCCCTTGCCACCCTACATTATTTAGAGTGCCTGCATCCTTCAGCACCCATGATGGTCAGCGTTCTCTTGTCTGCAGCCACCCTCAACCCCTGCACAGGCAGAAGGAGCCTAGGGGTAGCAGATAAGGAGTAGATGTTGCAAGCAAGATGTCACTGGGGGATACCAGGCAGTGGTGCAGTGGGTTAAGCGTACATGGTGTGAAGCGCAAGGACCAGCGTAAGGATCCCGGTTTGAGCCCCGGCTTCCCACCTGCAGGGGAGTCGCTTCACAGGCGTTGAAACAGGTCTGCAAGTGTCTGTCTTTCTCTCCCCCTCTCTGTCTTCCCCTCCTCTCTTGATTTCTCTCTGTCCTATCCAACAGCAATAATGATAACAGCAACAATAAACAACAAGGGCAACATGAGGGGAAAAAATAGCCTCCAGGAACAGTGGATTCATGGTGCAGGCACTGAGCCCTAGCAATAACCCTGGAGGCATAATAATAAATAAATAAATAAATAAATAAATAAATAAATAAATAACATAAAAGATGTCATTGGGAAGGGGGGGGCACCACTGATGGGGAGTGGGGGCCCTGCACAGACAGACCGAGAGAAGGCTCTGCTGATTGCCCAGCAACCTCTCAGCCTCAGCCTGTTACTCACATGCCTGGGGAGTTTTTTTTTTTTTTTTAATTGCCACCAGGGCTATCACTGGAGCTCCATGCTAGCACAACAAATCCACCATTCCCAGCAGCCATTTTTCTTCCTCTTCTTTTTTAAATCTTTTTGTTTGTGTTAAGATTTTATTTATTTTCATGAGAGAGACAGAAAGATACACAGAGAGATCAGAACACTGCTCAGCTCTGGCTTATGATGGCGCTGGGGATTGAACTTGGGACCTCAGAGCCTCAGGCATAAAAGACTTTCACAGAACTATTATACTGTCTCGCTAGCCCTCTTCTTCTCTTTCTTCCTTCCTTCCTCCCTTCTTTCCTTTCTTTCTTTCTATCTTATTTGATAGGATAGAGAGAGATTGAAAAGGAAAGGGAGATAGAGAAAGAGGTCCAGGTGGTGGCACACCTGGATGAGCACACATATTACAATGCACAAGGATCCAGATTCAAGCCCCCAGTCTCTACCTGCAGGGGCAAAGCTTCACAAGTGGTGAAGCAGGGCTGGAGGTGTCTCTCTGTGTCTCTCCTTCTCTAGCTCCCCCTGCACTCTCAAGACAGAACAGTATCTCTCTGAGTCTCTGTCTCCAACTCTGACACTAGAGGTTGCTGACACCTATCCAAGAGGCCAGAATGGGTTTAGCTGTTACAAACTATAAAGGGGTGTGTGGGGGGGAGGGTGCACATTCACAAAAGCTCCATCAAATTGAATCTTTGTCTTGTCTTGAGAAGTACCTGCCAGAAGTTCCACTCCTGCCCATCCCAATCTCACTGCCAAACTCTACACAAACTCCTGCCCCACTGGGAGATCTGCTCACAGTCCTGAAAGACTACTCCTCACACAGCCAAGACACCCCCCAAGTCCTGAGGCCATCCCTTACAATCCTGATCCCCGGCCCTGAGAGGCCATCCGACCCCAGCCCTGAGAGAATACCTCTCACAGCCCAATCCCCTGCAGGGAGAGAACAACCCCTTACACAGCCCAATCCCTGACCCTGAGAAACTGCCCCTTACAGCTCACCCCCTGCCCAGGCATGAGGGGCTACCCTTCACACAGCCTAGCCCTGAGAGACCACCACTCACAGACTAGCCCCCCAAACCTGAGAGACCGCCCCTCAAACCCAACTCACTAGGAAATGGCAACCCAGAAGCAGTAGTTTCACGTCAATATGATACCATCAGAGACTCTCCCCACAGAGTTCCCTTCTGAGAGCCACTGTGTCTAGAACAATCTGAGAACATTCTTCCTCCCACACCATACTTCACACAGGAAAACCCTAGGAAGCCCAGGGCCCTTCAAGGAGTGAGGAGCCCCAACAGAAATGAGGGACACTCAGGAAAGGCCTTCCTAGACTTCCACCCTCAGCAGAGGCCTGCACTTCCTGTAGTGCCAATCACATCACACTTCCTCTCCAGTCATTTTCCATTTTAATATTTATTAGTATTATTATTATCTATATTTATTTATTAGATAGAGACAGCCAGAAGTGAAGAAAGAAGGGGATGAGAGAGAGAGAGAGAGAGAGAGAGAGAGAACACTGCTTCACCACTTGCAAAGCTTTCCCCTGCAGATAGGGACCGGGGCTTGAACCCTGGTCCTTGTGCATTATAACATGTGTGCTCAACTAGATATGCCACCACTCAGCCCCCCTATTTCACTATCTTTAAGCTTTGTCCCTGGGCAAGAACTTACTTACTGGTCACAGATTCAATTTCCTACTAAAGTTTTTTTTTTAATAAATTATAATAGGACATGCACTTAACACATCTAAACATGTTCATCCCAGGCTGGGGAGATAGCATAATGGTTATGCAAAAGACTTTCATCCCTGAGGCTCTATACTCCCAGGTTCAATCCTCAGCACCATTATAAACCAGAGTTGAGCAGTGGTCTGGTGTACCTCCCACTCCCTCTCTTTTTCTCACACTATAACTTTCTCTCTGAATTTCTCTCATTAAAATAAATAAAATGTTATTTAAAAATAAAAACATGGGGGGTCAGGCGGTAGCATAATGGGTTAAGTGCACATGGTGCAAAGCGTAAGGACCAGCGTAAGGATCCCAGTTCGAGCCCCCAGCTCCCCACCTGCAGGGGGGTCACTTCATTTCACAGGCAGTGAAGCAGGTCTGCAGGTGTCTTTCTCTCCCCCTCTGTCTTCCCCTCCTCTCTCCATTTCTCTCTGTCTTATCCAACAACGATATTAATAATAGTAATAATAATAACCACAACAATGGTAAAACAACAAGGGCAACAAAAGTGAAAAAAATAGCCTCCAGGTAGTTGGGAGGTGGCGCAGCAGGTTAAGCGCACATGGTACAAAGCACAAAGACCAGTGTAAGGACCCTGATTCAAGCCCCCAGATCCCCACCTGCAGAGGAGTCGCTTCACAGGCAGTGAAACCGGTCTGCAGGTGTCTGTCTTTCTCTCCCCCTCTGTCTTTCTCTCCTCTCTTCATTTCTCTCTGTCCTATACACCAACAACGACATCAATAATCACAACAATGTTAAAACAACAAGGGCAACAAAAGAGAAAATAAATAAATATAAAAAAATAGCCTCCAAGAGCAGTGGATTCATGGTGCAGGCACTGAGCCCCAGAAATAACCCTGGAGGCAAATAAATTAATTTAATTTAATAAAAACATGTTCATCCCCAAACAGACTAAAACATCCCAAGGCTTCTCAGTGAGGCAGAGCCCATATTCTGAGGAAGGCTGGTCACCACAATATCCTTCACCTGCATGTTTGTGGCTCTGTGGCCAGGAGGACCAGGACAACCCAGGATCTCATGCCCTGCAGGCAGCCTAGGGACCCTGGGGCCAGAGGCCTGTCACACAGAGACCCCTCCCTCTGGCCCTATAGGTCAAGAAGGAAGGTTGCAGCTGTCCTGAACCCTGTGTGGTGACACAGAAAAGGGGCACCTGCTTCACCTGCCTCTGTGTACATGTGATTACTTGAACACATAGAAAGTTCCGGAAGGATCCACACCCATTGGTCCCCACTGTCCCCGGGGCCTTGGGGTGGGAGGGGCTAAAGGAAAGGAAAAGGGGTTCCATTTCCCTGAGGCATTTTACTTCTCTGTCAGCCACAGAGTACTTCCAGTATTTCAGAATCTTGCTTTCTTGTTTGATTTATTCATTTATTTATTTTTGATCTCACAAAGTAAGTTCACATGCCGTTTCTACTTTCACTGAGAAAAGCACTATGTAAGAGTACTGCCTGGAGGAGAACTGGGGGCTGCTGAGAGTCTGCGGAACAAGCCAGGCACACGGCCACAGTAATAACGGTGCTTTCTTGCCAGGCTGGGAGGCGCCACCGGTAACAAGTAGTTTCTGGTGCTTTACCCAACAGCCACAGCACCCAGCTGTCTGTCCAGGGCATTTAGAGAGGCTCCCAGCCACCAGCTCAGACCCGTCCATCCACTCCCAGGCCAGGTCCACCTGCTGGGGGGCCCTGCCCCCAGCCCCATCCCACAGGCACAGGCTTCTAGAGCAGAGGGTGCCCCAGCTGTGTACCCCGCCTTACCTGACTGTCCTGCAGGGCCCCTTGGCAAGCAGATCGGGGTCCAAGCCTACTGGGAGATGGTGGGGCCCTGGCCTGCCCGTCTCGGGCAGGGTCCAGGCTCACACATGTGGAGGCGCCTTCTCTCAACTACCTAATGAGAGTGAGTCACCTCAGGGACCCACAACTTCCTGCTCCAGTGGTGGTGGCGGCAGTAGACAACCCAGCCCTGAACCTTCAGCCCAGCAGCGCCTCCCAGGGTGCACAGGGACCCCTGATCCCCGCTGCAGTGGAGTCCTCAACAGGAGTGGGGGAGGTGCTAGGCCAGAATCCTGGCTCCTATGACTTCATGGAAATTGGACACTTTCAGCTGGAACAATTTTTTTTTCATTTCAAGCAAAATAAAACAAGCACCCAAAGCTTCCATTAGAAGTCTCCAGGCTGCTGGAGGCAGGGAGTAAATGCATCCTTAATTAGCAAGGGGAGGCCAGTGTAGCTTGGCACAGAGCCTCCCACCAGCTCTGCCATTCACAAACAGGCCAGGGCCTCAGTTTCCCCACCCATGTACAAACAGAACCTCTCCCATTTCTGAGAGGGGCCCAAGAGAGTCCTGACAGGGCCTGGGAGGTCAAAGGTCTTCCTGGCCAACCTGCTGCCTCTCCATTTCCCAGCTGCCCCTGTGCTAGCATCCCAGCAAAGACACAGCCCACGCTTGGAGTTCCAATTCCAAAATGGCCCAGGTATAACTCAAGGGTAGAACACTGGACTTACAAGCACAAGATCCTGACTTCCAGCCCTGGCATCATATATGCCAGATTAATGTTCTGGTCTCTCTCTAGTGAATAGCTCAGCCTGTTAGAGCACAGAACTCACATGCCTGACAGCCCAAAGGTTACCCAGGTTCAAAGCTGATCAGTGCTTAGTCTTATACTGTCTCCCCACCTCCAACCACCACATTTTTTTTAAAAAGTCAGAGAGCAGGGCACATCTGTGTTACCATGCACAGAACACCTGTTCAAGACCCCAGTCACCCCACCCACAGGGGGAAAGCTTCATGAGTAGTGAAGCAGTGTTGCAGGTGCCTCTCTGTCTCTCTCCCTCTCTATCTGCCCTCTCCTCTCAATTTCTCTCTGTCTCTAATATATGCACGTGTGTGTGTGTGTGTGTGTGTGTGTGTGTGTGTGTGTGTGTGTGTGTGTGTGTATCAAAAAAAAATCCAGGGTGGGTGCAGACAGCATAATGGTTATCCAAAGACACTTTCATGCCTGACAATCTGGAGTCCCAGGTTCAATCCCCTGCACCACCATAAGCCAGAGCTGAGCAGTGCTCTGGTAAAAAAAACAAAAAACAAACAAACAAGCAAACAAAAAAAAAAACAGGTAGTCTGGGAGGTGGCACAGTGTTAAAGCTTCGGACTCTCAAGCATGAGGTCCTGAGTTCCATCCCAGGCAGCACATGTGCCAGAGTGATGTCTCGTTCTTTTTCTCTCTTCCTGTCTTTCTCATAAATAAATAAAATATTTTTAATTTATTTATTTACCAATGAGAGGGATAGGAAGACAGAGAGAGATAGAAAGAATCAGATATCACTCTGGTACATGTGCTGCCAGGGACTGAACTCAGGACCTCATGCTTGAGAGTTCAACGCTTTATTCACTGTGCCACCTCCTGGACCACAATAAATAAAATCTTTAAAAAAAAAAAATAGAAATATGGCATTCCTGGATCCCAGGAAGACAGGAATCAAACCTTTGTTTCTCTTTGGCTTTGTCAGACCTCAGTCTCCACATTGGGATAATGGGGTGCTTGGGGGTGAGGCAGCTGACTAGGAAGGACTGAGAAACAGAGAGCAGATACCTCCTATGGGTCCCCAAGGAGCCCTCTCTGAGCACGTGACACGAGGTCCTGCTCACATACCTTTTTGTCCTGATACTGTCTGATAAGAAAGGGGGGGGACAAAGTCCAGGAAAGTCTGCATGCCTGCCCTCCCCAAGTCTGCTTTTTTTTTTTTTTGCTCTTCATTCAGGAGACAATGGCCAGAAACTCTTGAGGGCCCACTGTACCCCCAAACCCTGGAACCTTAGTAAGTGCTCAGTGAAAGCAGAGAGCCCAGGCAGAGGGTGTCTCTTAGCTCCAAATCCTGTACCCTGCCACATGTGCCTGCCCCAGCTAATGACCTTCACCACCTCCAGAGTCTGACCCTGGCTCCTCTTCCTGACCCCTACGCCTGGCCCCATTCACTCTCCACTCTGACAGCGCTCCCATCCAACTTTTCTCTCTCCTGATCCATAGCTTGGGCCTACTACCCACTATCTGGAAATGTCAAAATGTTCCTCCCTCCTGGAGCTGGGTGGTAGTGCACATGTTACAATGCACAAAGACCCAGGTTCGAGCCCCTAGTCCCCAACTGCAGGGGGAAAGCTTTGTGAGTGGTGAAGCAGGGCTGTAGGTGCCTCTCTTTGTCTCTCTCCCTCTCTATCACCCTCTTCCCTCTCGACTTCTGGCTGTCTCTCTCCAATAAATAGTGTTTGAAAAATGCTTATAAAAAATATTCCTCCCTCCTAAGCCTAGTACAAATGCTACCTCTTCCAGGAAGCCTTCCCAATGTTACAGGCCTCTCTATGAGATATATATATATATATATATATATATATATATATATATTGCTAGCCTCCTTCACCAGCATCTGTCTCCCCTGCTAATGCTACATCCCTGGGCTGGTAAGGAGTCAGACAAAGCTGGGAGTTGGTCAGGGGACAAAAAAAAATTTACACACTAAGCAAACAGATCTCAGGCCCTCCCAGGTGAGCTCCTGACCCCTGTCCTCAATGTATATGCCCTCAAAGTGGTCTAGTGAGTCAGTTCTGGGATGTTAATCAGAACTGTGAGGGAAGGGTATTTTTTTCCCTATTTTTTTCTTCTTTCTATTTATATAGGACAGAGAGAAATTGAGAGGGGGAAGAGAGAGAGATGGAGAGAGAAAGAGGCCTGTAGACCTGCTTCACCCCTCATGAAGTGTCCCCCCGTACAGGCGGGGAGCAGGGAGCTCAAACTCTGGTCCTTGTGTATGCTGTGCATGATAATATTTGTGTTCAAATGATTGTGCCATCACCCAGCCCCCTTATTTTACTTTTACTTTTTTTTTGTTTGTTTGCACTAGTCAGCTCTGGTTTATGGTTGTGCTGGGGACTGAAACTGGGGCTTTAGAACCCTTATTTTCCTAAATGTAAGATAATGACTGAGGGCAGGGTTAGCACCAGAGTTTTCTCCAGTGTTTAAGAATCTGGACTGGAACCTGGCCTTTGCACGTGGCAAAGCAGCTGCCCTATTCAAGTGATCTTTTTTTCTTTTTTCCTCCTTGGAGCTTGGTGCTGGCATTATATATCCACTGCTCCTGGTGGCTTTTTTTTTTTTTTTTCCATTTTATTGGATAGGACAGAGAGGAATTGACAAGAGAGGGGTGGTAAGGAGGGGGAGAGAAAGAGAGACCTGCTTCATCATTTGTGAAGCAACCCCCTGCAGGTGGGTAACGGGAGACTTGAACAGGGATCCTTGCATAGGTCCCTGTGTTTCACACTATGTGTGCTTAACCTGGTGCACCACTATCCGGCCCCCTTCTGATATTTTTGTACAGTCTTTCCCCACAATACCTGGATGAGCCACAAAAACCTGTGGAAACCACAAGGTGTAGATTCTGAAATCATAAAAATCATCAGCTTCCATTGCATATCAGTCATCTGCCCAAAAGCTGCGAAGGATCCCCCCTCTCCTCTTCCATCAGACCCACCTGGCCCCTGCACCAGGCACCCAGGACACTGCTGCCAGAATGACCTGCCCTCAGGTTTCCTGAGGAGAACACAGGGTGGGAAGTGAGCGGCCTTAGTCTCCCCAGTGCCTGTCACTCACCCCGCTTGGGGAAACACAGCAAGTGGCTTCAGATTAGCCAACACCCCTCACCCCTGTGCCCATTCTGGTTCCCCAGTGCTTCCAGGCTCTAGCTGGGAGGACTAGAGAGGGATTCCCACAGAGAACACCTGTGATTCCTTCACTTAACTTCTCCCAGATTGATTTTGTACACTTGGGGAGCCACACCCAGCCCCTCCACCTTCACCTCTTCAGACTGCTGGCTGGGGTGGGGGTGAGGGTGCTGGCATGTCTTTTTCTTTTCTTTTATATATTTTATTTATTGGGAGTTTAAAATTACTGTAATATATTTTATTTATCCTTTAATGAGAGAGACATACAGAGAAAAACCAGAGCACTGCTCAGCATATGGTGGTACTGGGGATTGAACGTGGGACTTCAGAGCCTCAGATATGAGAGTCTTTTGCATAACCATCAATCATACTGTCTCCCCAGCACCCTCTCAAAATTTTTAATCACCACCACAGTTATCACTGGTGCTCAGTGACTACACGATGAATCTACCACTCCTGGCAGCCGTTTTTTTTTTTTTTTTTTCTCTTTTCTTTATTTGATAGGACAGAGAGAAACTGACAGGGGGCGGAAGTCCAGTGGTAGCGCAGAGGGTTAATATGGCATGAAGCACAAGGACCAGCGAAAGGATCCTGGTTCAAGCCCCCAGCCCCCCACCTGCAGGGGAGTCGCTTCACAGGCGGTGAAGCAGGTCTGCAGGTGTCTATCTTTCTCTCCCCTTCTGTCTTTCCCTCCTCTCTCCATCTCTCTCTGTCTTATCCAACAACAATGACATCAATAATAATAATAACCACAACAACGATAAAACAATAAGGGCAACAAAAGGGGAAGAAGAAAAAAGAAACTGAGAGGGAAGTGGGAGATAAAGAGGGAAAAGAGAGAGAGACACCTGCAGCACTTGCCTCACCATGTGGGGAGCAGGGGCTAGAACCCAGAATATTACATATGATAACATATGTGCTTCAACCAGGTACACCACCACCTACTCCTTTATTACTTCAATGGGAACTATACAGAGAGACAGAAACCAGACCTCTGCTTAACTATGGCTTATGGTAGGGCTGGGGATTGAACCTGGGACTTTAAAGCCTCAGGCTTGAGAGACTTTGCATAGCTATCATGCTATCTCCCTCACCCGCTAGTAATGCCTTCCTTCCCTGGCCAGCAAAATATAGCAATGCTCTGGCTCACCCCACTCCTTAGCAGACCAAAAACTGGGCTTCCAGAAGAGAAAGGGCTCTCTGAAGTCATGCTCCAAGTTGAGGACAGAGCTGGGGCTGCACTCCTCAGCAGTAGTCCTGCAGGGTGATTCGGAGTGAGGCTCCAAGCCACGCCAAAGAGACACAAGCCCTGATGAGTAAACAGCATCTTTGTGATCAAACTCAGTTCCGCTCAGCCACTGCCCCTTGGGTGCAGAAAGTGAACTGGCTGCTGTTAGTCTCAGAGCCAAGGCCAGGCCAAGGTGGGGTGGAGAACCCTAAGTCATGGTGGTGGGCTGCCTGCCAGAGGAGGGCCAGGGGCCACCCCCACCACCCACCCCTCTGACAGCCATCTCTGCCAGGTCTGGGCAGCTGGGCTTTGGAGAAGGACGGGGCAGCCAGGGTTACAGGGTGTTGAGTAACAGCAGAGAGCCCTTGGAGAACAGATGCAAAAGCAATTGCCCCGCCAACCAAAGGTCCTTATTTCCTTTGAAAAGCTTGGCAGCCTCACTACTCCAACAGCCGCCTGTCCTCCCAGCACCCAGCCCAGGGAGACAGATGGAAGGATGGGGTGGGGTGGAGTGGT
Organism: Erinaceus europaeus; assembly: GCF_950295315.1. Classification (NCBI taxonomy): domain Eukaryota; kingdom Metazoa; phylum Chordata; class Mammalia; order Eulipotyphla; family Erinaceidae; genus Erinaceus; species Erinaceus europaeus. The sequence continues at coordinate 160,299,761 of NC_080163.1, forward strand.
GGTGGGGAGGGAGCATATCACTCCCTACAGAGCCTGGGATGGGGGGTGACAGAGATACTGCAACAAGGTAGGAAAAAAAAAAGTCACCCATAGAACTTCAAGTAAAAACACCATCTCATGTCCATTCAAAAGAATGGCAGATAAGGGGTCAAGCAGTAGCACAGCGGGTTAAGCAGACATGGCGCTAAGCGCAAGGACCAGCACAAGGATCCCAGTCTGAGCCCCCCGGTCTCCACCTGCAGGGGTGTCGCTTCACAAACGGTGAAGCAGGTCTGCAGGTGTCTATCTTTCTCTCCCCCTCTGTCTTCCCCTCCTCTCCCCATTTCTCTCTGTCCTATCCAACAACGATGACAGCAATAACAACAATGATAAACAAGGACAACAAAAGGGAAACAATAGCCTCTAAGAGCAGTGGATTCATAGGGCAGGCACCAAGCCCCAGTGATAACCTTGGAAGCCAAAAAAAGGATGACAGATGTGCAGATACTGTTTTTGCACACAAGAATGTATTCCCTCCATCGTCTCCATCTTTTGGTGTTATCCTTAAACAGTAGAGTTTAGCAATTTAAATTCCATATTTATTTGGCTTCTTGTTTACACCAATTTTCCGGTTTTCTACCATGAAAACACACTCCTCACAGAATTAAAAGTAGTGGGTGAGGGGGCCAGGTGGTGATATATTCGGTAGAGCACACATGTTACCATACACAAGGTCCCAAGTTCAAGCCCCCAGACCTTATCTGCAGTGAGGAAGTTTCATGAGCAGTGGAGCAGTGCTGCCAAGTATCTCCGTTTCCCCTGTGTTCTCAATTTCTGTCTATCAAAAAGTAGGAATAGGAGGATGAGGAGGAGGAGAAGGAGGAAGAAAGAGAAATAGGGGAAAAGGGAAGGAAGGAAAGGAGGAAGGGGGGAGGAAAGATAGAGAGGAAGAAAGAGAGAGAAATATGGGGCCAGGTGGTAAGGGCACATATTACAATATGCAAGGAACCAGGTTCAAGTCCCTGGTCCCCACCTGCAGGGGGAAAGCTTTGTGAGTGGTGAAGCAGTGTTGCAGGTATCACTCTGTATCTCTTCCTCTCTATCTCCCTCTTCCTTTTGATTTCTGGCTATCTCTATCCAATAAGTAAATAAAGATAATTTTTTTAAATATTTTTTTAAAAAAAAGAGAAAGAAATAAGATAGTGGATAAAAGGGCTGTGGAGAAAAAGCAGAAATAAGGACAAACAACGGTCAGAAACTGGCAGTCCGCTGCCCAATAGCGCTCTGCCTGGCACCAGATGAAAACAGGTTCTGACAGTGATCAAAAACACTAATAATATGGGCTGGTAAAATAACTCTGCCTGACGTGGTACAAAACGCAAGGACTGGCGTAAGGACTGGCGTAAGGATCCCGGTTCGAGCCCCTGTTCCCCACCTGCAGGGGGAGTCGCTTCACAGGCAGTGAAGCAGGCCTGCAGGTGTCTGTCTTCCTCTCCCCCTCTGTCTTCCCCTCCTCTCTCCATTTCTCTCTGTCCTATCCAACAACAACAACATCAATAACAACAACAATAATGACCACAACAATAATAAAAAGACAACAAGGGCAATAAAAGGGAAAATAAACAAATAAAATTTTAAAAAACAATAACTCTGCCTGTTAAAGCACAAACTTGGTTTGCTGGAGGCCCCAGAGGTCCTAGGTTCAAACCCTCGCACCACCTTAAGCCACAGCTGAACAGTGCTCTGGCCCTCCTTCTCTCCCTCCCTCCCTTTTATCCTGCCTCTTTCACAATAAATAAATTACTACCACCTCAAAGTCACTGAGCACTGATGCAGCTGTATTACAGAAAGATTCAGCCAGACAATGAGTGTGCCTCCCCTTAGAGGTCTGCAAGCCCATCACCAAAGTGCTCTCATGTAGGAGAAGAAATACTTATCAAAACAATTAAATCAAGCCTCCAGATGTAACTACCGCATCATAGGCAGCTCAGCGGATAAGGAACCCCTTACACAACACAAAAAGCATCCCTCTAGGCAAACGGGTCTGCTCTCAGAAAGACAGGACACAACACAAAGAATAAATGTGTGTCAATCCTGCAAATGAGACGAGACTTGAGAAAAACATCACCCAGACTCATTATGGGGCCCCTACTATGATGTTGATTTTGAAAACATATATGCCATGGACATTTATGAAACAATTGGAAATTTCGACCACCATAACCCACAGCTGAGCAGTGCTCTGGTTAAAAAAAAGAAAGAAAGAAAGAAAGAAAGAAAGAAAAAAGAAACTATTGAAAATTTCAGCACTGAATGCATAATCAGGACTTTAAAAATATTGCTGCAGGGCAGAGGGAACAGCATAACGGTTCTGCAAAAGATTTCCATGCCTGAGACACAAGAGGTCCCAAGTTCAATCCCCCACACCACCATATGTAAGAACTGAACAGTGCTGTGGTAAAAATAAACAAATAAATAAATAAATAAAAATTGCTGCAGGGCCCTGACAGTGGTGCACCTGGTAAAGTGTGTATGTTATCACATATGAGGACCTGGGTTCAAGCCCTGAGTTCTCACCTACAGGGTGAAATTTCATGAGCAGTGCTATAGGTGTCCTCCTCTCTCCTCAACCCTGCCTCTTCCTAGTTCTGCCTCTATAAGAAAGAAAAGAAAAAAAGAGGGCTTGGGAGACAGCATAATGGTTATGCAAAGAGACTCTAATGCTTGAGGCTCTGAGGTCCCAGGTTCAATCTCCAGCCCCACTATAAACCAGAACGGAGCAAAGCTCTGCTTTTTCCCTCTGTGTCTTTCTCTGTATCTCCTTCTCTCTCTTTCTCTCTCTCTCTCTCCATATATATATATATATATATATATATATATTAAAACAAAATATATTTAAAGGGAGTCAGGCGGTAGCGCAGTGGATTAAGCGCAGGTGGCGCAAATCAAGGACCAGTGAAAGGATCCTGGTTCGAGCCCCGGCTCCCCACCTGCAACGGAGTCACTTCACAAGCGGTGAAGCAGGTCTGCAGGTGTCTATCTTTCTCTCCCCCGTTTTCCCCGCCTCTCTGCATTTCTCTCTGTCCTACCCAACAACAATGACATCAATAATATAAAAACTACAACAATAAAGCAACAAGGGCAACAAGAGGAAATAAATAAATATTAAATATATATACATATATATATTTAGAAAGAAAGGGCCATCAGAAATGATGGAGCCATTGTACAGACACTGAACCCCAGTGATAATCTTGGTGGCAATATAATATAATAATAATAATAATAATAATAATAAGCTGCAGTTGAGAGGTAGCACAGTAGATAAAGCACTGAATTCTCAAATATGGAGTTCCAAGTTCAATCCCTGGTATCAGAGTACCGGAGTGATGTTCTAGTCCTCTCTCCCACACTTCTCATGGGTAAATAAAGCTTAAAAAGTTAAGATAAACATATTGCTAAATTTTAGATAAGAAACTAATACTCTGGGCTTGCTTGTCCTTAGCTATTAGGAATGCACACTAGGGGCATTGCAGGGGAGGTGTGAGGAGGCCTGGAGGGGGAGTGCGTGGGAGGAGAGCAGCCTGGAGGCTGGCCAAAAGCTGGGAAGTGGCAGATCCCTGGTGGGTATGTGGGGGTGGCCATGATCGGCTGTCTTCCTTTGTATGTGTGTAATGTTTCCACAATGAGATGTTGAAACCCAGTCACCCCGTAAAAGCACTGGCATCTGCTGTCTAATTTGGGTCTTAAGCAGTCAAGAGATGGCTTTTCAGTCCCTTACTACAGATGGGGAATGCATGGCCCTGGGCCTTGAAGCCCTCCATACCCCCAGATGTTTCCCTATCACAAGCCCAAACCCAGTCTGCAAATGACACAACCACAGCGTAGAGAGGTGAGCCCATCTTCATCCCCAGAGAGAGTGCCCAGTGAAAACAAAAGCTGAGCTCCTGGCTCTGCAGAAATATTGGAAGCAGGGACCGGATGGTGGTGTACCTGGTTGAGCACACATGCTACTGTCTGCAAGGACCCAGGTTCAAGGCCCCAGTCCCCACTGAGCAGTGAAACAGGTCTGCATTTGGGTCTCTCCCTCCCTCTCTTTTTTTCACTATTATTACTTCTTTATTTATTATTATTATTATTTTTTTTTACCAGAGCGATGATCAGCTCTGGCTTATGGTGGTACGGGGGGATTGAACCTGGGACTATGGAGCTTCAGGCAGTCTCTTTGCATAACTTTTATGCTATCTACCCCCATCCTCTCCCTCCCTATCTTCCCTCCCTCTTCCTCAATTTCTCAAATAAAATAGAAAGGGAAAAAAGAGGATTGGGTGGATTCATAATGCCTGCACTGCGCCCGAGCAATAACCCTGGTAGCAGTAAATAATAATAATAATAAATAAAAAAAGAACTATTGTAAGCAATCTAATTTCCAGTCAGAGGAACTAAGGAAATCACTGACCTTCCTGGTAATCAAGTGCTGATGTCTCCTAGGGACCTCCCAAGACTGCACTCACAGGGTGGGGGTGGGGAGCAGGCGTGGTACACAGACTTCCCTACAATGACAGAGGAAAGTTGGGGTGCTCAGTTAAAAGAAAAAGTCTTCTAAGGAGCAAGGCAGTGGCATATCATATGCAAGGACATGGGTTCAAATCCACTTGCAGAGGGGAACCATCAACGAGCAGTGAAGCAGGGCTACAGGTATGTGTGTGTGTGTCTCTCTCCCCCTCCCTCCCTATTTCTGTCTTGATCATAAAAGAAAGGAAAAAGAGGGGGTTGGGCAGTAGTGCAGCGCGTTAAGCGCAGGTGGTACAAAACGCAAGGACCAGTGTTAAGGATCCCGGTTCCAGCCCTGGCTCCCCACCTGCAGGGGAGTCGCTTCACAGGGGAGTTGCTTCACAGGCGGTGAAGCAGGTCTGCTGCAGGTGTCTGTCTTTCTCTCCCTGTCTTCCCCTCCTCTCTCCATTTCTCTCTGTCCTATCCAACAATGACAACATCATCAACAACAACAATTATAACTACAACAAGGGCAACAAAAGGGAAAATAAATAAATAAATAAATAAAATAAAATAAAATAAAAAAAGGAAAAAGACTCTGGGAGCAGTGGAGCCATTGTGCAGACAATTGTGATGGCAAAACAAAACAAAAAAGTCACCTGGAAGGACACACATAGCAACATGTCAAAGATCACTTCAAAAGTATAGCTTAAAAAAAAAAAAAAGTACAGCCTTTGCAAATCATTAATTAAAAATAAAATGTAAAGGCTGCCTCTAGGTTTTTCCTTACTTTATCGCTTATGTTCGCTGATTTTTCAAGAATAAATGTAAATTATTTCTGGAATAGGCACGAAACAAATGCCATGTCAAAAATAAGAAATAACAATGATTTTTCCCCCTCCCCCAAAACTGTGGCTCAGGACCCAGGCACAGAAGGTAGGAACAGCCTGGCTGTTTCATCACACACAAACCTCGCTTTCTGCCACTGTCAAGCACTGAAGTCAGCAAGTTCAACTCCTCCTGCCAACTTCATGGGGCTGGTCCCTCCTGGGTGACATGAGGACTATAAGACAGACCTACCAAGTCCCTTTAAACTACCCAGCCTCCCAGCCCCCCAGACAGGTATACAACTTCCAGGCCTTGCAAATTCCCTCTCCTCTTAGCAGTTACTCACCCCTCCCACCCACCCACCCCCATCCCCCAGCTAGTAGAAAAGCAGAACCATCAGAGGCCAAGCAAAGGCTGGCACCATTCCCAGGGGACTCCCCAGGCTGGCAAGCCAGGCCCTCTGATCTTTCTGCCCCTACGTCAGGAAGGCCTTATCCTCCTACACCAAAGAGGAAGAGCCAGAGGCTCAGAGGGGAGACATGGTCCACTTACACATACCAATGCCAGGAGCAGGCTACAGCCATGGTGCAGGGGGCAGAGGAAAGGGGGAGGTGGGGAGTGTTCCCTGGGTGGGCTCCTACACATTTCTCACTGCTAGGCCAGCAAGTCACCCTCACCCTGTCCCCCTTCATCAGAGCCAGGACCAGGGCCTGAGGACTGGGAATCCATAGCAGGCAGGAGCCACAGCAGACTCCAACCCTTTCCGCACAGGTAGGTGTCAAGTTGTGACCACAGCACCTGCATTAAGGAGCAGAAGAAGCACTAAGCAGACAGGCCTGGCATCTAGGGGGTCAGGTGGACTGGGGTGTTTCCTACATGAGCTCACAGTGGTGGGGAGGGGGGGACCAGGCAGGACATCAGGCAGGACACCCACAGGGGAAGGGAACTGAAAGGTCCCCCTTTCAGAGGAGCCCCAGGAATGCAGCCAGTGCTTCAGGCCCACTGCTTCATGCAAAGGAAACTGGGTTTTTATGTAAAACCTCATGCTTTTCAGATGCTGGGAATGAATCCAAACTAAACTTTAAACAGACCGCTGGCTGCCTATCAGTGCCCTGAATTCACAGCTGTAAGTCTCTAGACTCCTACTATGCTACCTATGTTTATTTGTTTGCCTGTTTGTTTCCACCAAGGCTACCCTGGGGCTTAAGGCCTATAAGTTTCCGCCACATTTTGTTTTGTTGTTGTTTTATTTTTTCTTTTTTCCCAGATAGTGGGGGAAAAACAGAGAACAGAGATACCACAGCACTGTTTCACCACTCGCAAAGCTTCCCCTCTGCATGATACTCCCAGGTGGTAGCCGGGAGGGGGAGAGGGAGGGGGGATCAGACCCCAGTCCTTGGAAACAGTGAAGTGTGTACTCTACCCGGTGAGCTATCTCTCCCCCACAACTGTGCCATCTTAAGGTGACAACAAAAACAAAGACACAATTGACAATGAGATAAGACCCACTCTCCCATACTGTTGATCCAAAAAGGCAACAGTAACAGCAACCGCTAATGTTTCCTGAATGCCAGGCACCAAGCCAAACTACATGAATTAGTGTCGCTGCGTTCTTATCACGAGACAGGCAATATCTCAAAACTTCTGGCATTTGGAATAGTTAAAAAAAAAAAAAAAAGAACTCCAAAAAGGTTACAAGGAAAGTACAAAGAACTCTTGTATACGTATTAACCCCGATTTGCCTGTGTGTACTAGTTTGTCTCCTATATTTTATGTACAACTATATATTTAATGTCCTTTAGTGTCTGTGAATGGGTTGCATGCACTGCACTCCTCTGCCTCTGAAGACTTCAAAGCTATGTAAACAGTTATCGGGTCACTTAATAAGGAGGCAATATTTTAACCTACACTCCATCTCTGGTTTCATCAACTGCTCCAAAAATGTACTTTATACAATGTTCTTTTCTGGCTTCCATTCACATACTGCATTTGGTCTCCTTTAATCTGCTTTAAAGAAATTTTAAAAAGAGAGAAATCAGGGGGTGGGGATATAGTTGGAGGTACACTCGATTGAGCACACACATTACCATGCATAAGGACCAAGTTTTAATCACCCCTGTCCCCTCATGAATGGTGCTGCGGTACTGCAGGGTTTTCCCTATCTCTCTCTCCCTCTCTCTCCACATCCGCTCTCAATTCCTCTCTGCAGTATCAAAAAGCCAAACAAGTGGGCCAGGAGGTGACGCAGTGGCTAAGAAACTCAACTCTCAAGCATGAGGTCCTGAGTTCAAGCCCCGGCAGCACATGTACCAGAGTGATGTCTGGTTCTTTCTCTCCTCCTATCTTCCTCATTAATAAATAAATAAATAAAATCTTTTTTAAAAAAAAAAGCCAAATAAACAAACAAAAAAGGCCTCTGCAAGCAGTGGATTCTCTCCATTGATTGTACAGGCACTGAGCTCCAGCAATAATCCTGTGGCAGCTAAGAGAGAGAGAGAGAGACAGAGAGAGAAGCACAGCACTGAAGCTTCCTTCAATTTGATAGGAGCCAATAGCGAACCTGGGTCGTTCACATGGCAAAGCAGTGCACTGTCCACAAGAGCTACCATTCAATCTGCACCCCTTAATTTGAAATCATTCCTTGATCTCAGAGATAAATGACCTCAATGTCTCCATTTCATAGATGGGAAGCACCTGCCAAAATTAACACAGCCCAGGAGAATCCCTCCAGTCCCTGTGTGCTCTTCACACCAACAGAAACTGGACAGTAACAGCCTCTGAGGGTCAAGACTGAAAAACAGTTGCTTCTGCAGCACCTGTAGCTGCTCCCTGCCCCTCACTCAGCAGGTGGTCATTACCGAGAGGCATGGCCTGTGCACTACAGGCTCTTCTGCACCTGGCAATGGCCCTGGCCTCAGGCCCAGCACCCCTTCCACCCTCCTCTTTACAAGTGAAGGGATAAAGACTCCCATGGAGGGCTGGGGGGCCCAGGCTTTTAGCTAGCAGTCCAGACCCAAATGCCCAGGTACAAAAACACAGGGGAGTTAATGTCCCAGCTACAGAAGCTGAAGTCACAAGGTCCCAGCTGTGCAGACCACCAGCACTGAAGGGGACACAGGCGTGTGGGGCACTATAGAGACCCAGAGAGGCTGCAGCGGATGGAAGTGCTCACCAGGCTTACACCTGAGCAGCAGGGGATCCTGGGACAACCAGCAGGAAGGACCCCCAGTCCTTGCTAAGTGGGAAGAAGAGGACATGTCCATTAACTGATCCCCTCTCTTCTGGGGGCCCAGAATTCCAATTCCAACCCAGGGCTGGTCCCAACAGCCAGGGAACCACATTCTTTGGTTCCCAACTGGGGGAGAACAGAAGCTGCCAAGAGCAAGCTCTGCACAGACCCCCAGGATGCCCTTTACCCCAAATTCTAGGGCCTGCCATGGGTTTTTGAGGCTCATTGCTGCTGAAATATCTCAAAATCCTAACTAAACTCTTCCCACTGAAAACCCTCATTACATTCACAAGTTTCAGGGCCCAGGAGCTAGCTCATGCGTTCAAAAGCACATCTGGCCATGCATCAAGGCCTGTGTTCAAGCCCCTGGCCACCACATGGGAGCGCCACACAAAGAGGAAGCTTCATGAGTGGTGGAGTGATACTGTGGTGTCTCCCCTCTCTCTCCCTCTCCTTCTTTCACCCTCTGTACCCCCCCACACACACACACACAGGGAAAAGAGAAATTGAGAGGGAGGGAAAGAGTGAGATACTGACCAGCAATACCGCTTCACTGCTCATGACGCTTCCTCCCTGTAGGTGGAGACCAGGGGCTAGAACCCAGTTCCTTGTGCATGGTAACATAAGCACTCAACCAGGTGTGCCAGAAACCAGCCCCTCTCAACGCTCTGGATTAAAAAATAGTAATAATAGAAGTCCACTGGGAACAATAGAACTGTACAGGCATAAAACCCCAGCAGCAAAGAAGCAGATAAATAATTTGACACATTTACACTGGCCTCTAGGCCTCACCAGCAAACCCAATCCTAAGATGCAGAAGCAGTAGTAGCAGCAGCAGCTCTTAGTAACTTTTCAGAATAAGGCTGGTAAACTAGTTCACTTGGATAACATGTTGTTTTGCCATGCATGTGACCCAGGTCCAAGTCTGACTACCACTACCACCCACCCCCCAGAAAGCTTTGGTGCTATGGTGTCTCATCTCCCAATCCCCATGTATCTATCAAAAAAAAAAAAAAAACACTTTTCAGGAACAAAATAGGGATTAAATAGGAATTAAGCTCCACTTTTCTTTGCCCTTATAGGCTATCTTGAAAAGGTGCTAAACGTGGCCGGGTGGTGGCGCACCTGGATGAGCATATGTTACAATGAGCAAGGACCTGGGGTTGAGTCCCCGCTCTCCACCTGCAGCGGGAAAGTTTCACATGTGGTGAAGCAGGGATGCAGGTGTCTCTCTGCCTCTTGCCCTCTCTATCTCCCCCCTTCATCTCAATTTCTGGCTGTCTCTATCCAATAAAGATAATTTTTAAAAAATTTTTTAAGAAAAAAAAGAAAAGGTGCAAAACATGGAGAAATATGGAAATGGCTTATCAACATATTTGCACTAAAACCCTTCAGTGAAGATCTCTTTCTGCCTTTCCTCCACACAGAGGTGTGGGGTGCCACTGGGTCTCCCCCACTCACCAGTGGGCTTGGGTGTGGCTCTCTGTTCCTGCCCAGCAACAGAAAGGCCACTCAAGGCTCCTTTGCTGGCTTCAGCCAAGAAGTCAACATAAGCCACTTCCCTTCCTTCAGCAGGACCCAGCGATTGAGGGAGAGGACACAGGGATGCCTCTAGCATCCCTGGCTATGAAGCAGAGACAGGAAGAGGGAGAGGTGGGCTGGCAGTGGGGAATCTGCCTGCTGGGGGGTAGGGTTCCCCATGTGTACTCAGGACCTGTCAGAGCTACATGTGAACAGGCTAGGAAGGCCAAGCAAGAGACCAGGCTGAACCCTCCTTCCCCCTCCCACATTTTTTTCCTCTTTCTTTTTCTTCCTTCCTTCCTTTATTTCTTTTTCTCCTTCTCCTTCTTCTCTCTCTCTCTCTCTCTCTCTCCCTTTTTCTCTTTCTTTCTTACCTTTCTTTCCTCTTCCTTTTTAGCCCACCGGGGCTCAGTGCCAGTTCTATGAATCCAATGCTCCCGGTGGCCACCTTATCTTTTTCTTTCCTCCCTCCCCCCATTTTATTCAATAGGACAGAGAGAAATTGAGAGGGAAGAGGTGATACAGAAGGAGAGGGAAAAAAATAGACACCTGCAGACCTGCTTCACCACTTATGAAGCATCCTCGTTGTAGATGGGGAGCAGGGGCTCCCACCCAGGTCCTTGCACATGGCAATGTGTACACTTAACCAGATGAGCCACCACCCAGCCCCTGTTTTTTTCTTGTCATCCCTGGGGCTTCACTATTCCAGGCTGACTTTTTCCAGATAGAAAGAGAGAGGTAGAGGTAGACAGAGAGAAAGATATCAGCACAGCAAAGCTTCCCGGGTGATGTGTATGGCAAAGCCAGAAGACTATCCAGGTGAGCTGTCTTGCAGGTCCTCTAGGCTGAATGCTCCAGGAGAAATTTGACGGCCTCAACTTTCCCACCTGTAAGCAAGCTACCTATGCCGGCCTCGAAGGACTCACAGATTCAAGCCACACAAAGAACAGCAACATCAGGCCTCAGAAACTGGACAGTTCCCTGGGAGGGCAGCCCATATTCCCCTGCTCCCCAGGCCCCATGAAAGATCTGGGAGAACCCACCCTCAAAAGTCTGAGGGCACGAGGACCTGTGCAGGCACTGAGGGAAGAGGACCCAATATCTAAGGACTCCCAACATTCATTACTGGGGCTGGGGTAGGGGGGGCATGATAGGCAGCAGCTTCAAAAGACCTCCTGTAGAGTCATCCACCATGCACCACGCTGCTTGCATCTGTGCCCCAGGCCCATCTGGCCACCCCTCACCATACCAGTTCTGGCCCCCAGCCCCAGACACACAGAAAGGCGCCCCCCCCCCTTCCTATGAGGGCTCCTGCCCACCAAAAACACCACAGTCCTGTTGGCCATCCATCCATCCATTCACTTGCTCATTCATTCATTCATTCCCACCGATACTGAGCGTCACTCTGGACCAGGTGTGAGGGGGTTTCAATAAATAATGAGAAACCCAGAGTTGAGGCTGGTCCAAATTGGTTGATTCAAGCTCAACCTCAACTCATAGATCACCTATCTATAGTCTTTAATGGCTCCTCCCTCCCTCCCTCTCTTTTAAAGATTTATTTTTTGGCCTGGGAGGTGGCACAATAGTAGTATTCTGGGACATGAGGTCTCAAGTGACCCCTAGCATTGCATGCGATGCTCTGGTTCTCTGTCTTGTGAAGAAAAATGTGTGTGTGTATGTGTGTGTGTGTGTGTGTGTGTGTGTGTGTGTGTGTGTGTGCGTGCACACACCCCACCAGAAAAAACTATGCATTTCTAGCTTGTAGTGCTGGGGACTGAACCTGGGCCATCAGAATCTCAGGCATTACCATTATGTTCTCTCTCCCATCCCAAATAAATATTTGCTAAAAGATTTCCTTTTTTATTTTCATAAGATAGAGACAGAAAGACCAGAGTACCAGTCAGCTCCTGCACAGGGTGATGCCTGGGAGTTAACCTAGAGCCTCAGACATGCAAGTCTGGAGCACCATCTCCTATTCACTCTGAGAGGTCCCCTTTCCTTTCTTTCTTTCCTCTCTCTCTCTCTCTCTCATCTCTCTTATTAATGATTCAATATTGATTTACAAAATTGCATGTCAACAGGGGCATAATTCCACACAGTTCCCACCACCAGAGTTCTAAATCCCGAATCACTCCATTGCAGTCCACCACAGTTCTCCCAAGATCGCTGACATGGATTAACCACCATCGTTACAACTGTCTACATTTGTACATAATTTCCCCTTTTCTCTCTCAGGTCCAGTCATCTCTTTCCCTCCAAGCCACACATAACCCTATTATTACATCCAAAAATCTCTCCCCTTTGCGTGTTCTCTCTCTCTCTCTCTCTCTCTCTCTCTCTCTGGGACCTGATGGAGCTGGAGTTCAGAGCCCTCTTACCCTCTTCTTCCCAACTCTTCTCCCTGCCCCCACCACCACCACTCTCCTTTCCACAGCCGGCTGTGGGATTGCAAGCCTGAGGTATCAGCCTCTGCCCACTGCCTTCAGGCGAAAGAAAGGCTCAGGTTTGGAGTCCTCCCCAGCAGAGGATCCAAAGGTGTGTGTGTGTGGGGGGGGGGGGACACTTGAATCCTTAGCTCACAGGCCCATCGACCTGTACCAGCCTCCTCCACCAGGTGAGGCACCTGCCCACTGGTGCCTCTGGCTGGATGTCTTGCACCCCCTAACTTGGCCCAGCCCCTGGAGTCAGTTCCACTTTTAACTCAAAACCATACAAACACCTGCCTAGAGATGCCCCTAGAGGTGCCCCTACACCCCAACCTTGCCCAAGTCCAAGAAGCCTGACCAACAGCCCTGGGCTTCCAGAGCCGCCTCGGCCCCTGTCAAGTCTCAGTCTTGCCCTCTGGAAAATGGGGCTGGGCCCGGCGGCCGAGGGACAGGGGGGTAAAGGGCAGAGGACGGGGCTCCTCTAGGGCCACCCCCCCCCAAAGCGTCCTGCCGGCGCCCCCGGGCTGGGCGGGCGTGGGTCGGGGTCTGGGGTGGGGGTTCGCCTCCCGCCTTCCCCTACCCCGGGCCTGGGTAGCGCCTCCGTCCCTCCGGAGAGCCGGGCCGGGCCGCAGCCGCCCCTCCCGGGTGGGTGGCCTCCTCGGCACAGGCGGCGCCGGGGCGCGGCCAGACCGACGGCTCATCCCGGCCCCGCGCGGCCCCAGCCGGCCGCGCTCCCCTCCCCGGGCCGCCGCCGCCTCCGCGGAGCTCACCTGCCGCAGCAGCTCCGCTCCCGCCGCGGCTGCCCGAGTCCGCGCCGCCAGCCCGCCCGCCCGCCCGCCCGGGATCCGGCTCCGCGGGGGCGGCGAGAGGCAGGGGCGCCCCCAGCTGGCCGGCCCGCGGAGCGAGGTGGCCGCGCGGGGTGGGGTGGGGCCCCAAGCCAGGCCGACTCTCCCCACATGTGGCCAGCACGCACACACAGAGACACACAAACACACACAGAAACATACAGTGAGACACACAGAGATATAATTACAGACATAGAGATACAGACATGCAAACACAGAGAGACACACAGAGATACAGAGACACACACAGAAATACAGTCACAGACACACAGAGATACAGACAAGCAAATACACAGACACAAATACACAGAAACAAAGACACATAGACAGATACACACAAAAAGAAAGACACACACAGAGACTACAGACAGACACACCCCTCAGTGTGGACACAGACTGGGCCCTCAGATCACCAGCAGGACATGAGATTTTTCCTTACCAAAAAATGTAGCTTTTCTGTCTGTCTCTCTCAATCAATCAAGCACGTGCTTACATGAGCCAGGTGCAGCCCTACCCCCAGAGGGAAACACTGCCTAACAAATTCTTTCAGCTGGTTCTGCTCCTGGGCCTCCCCAGCCCTTTTCAATAACACCCTTGTTTCCAAAAGGATCCAGTGGGCCTGTGAAGTAACTCACTTGGATAGTGTTGCTGCTTTGGTTTGTGCACAGCCCAGCTTCAAACCAGGTTTCCACTACATTGAAGGAAGCTTTGGTGCTGTGATCTCTTTCATTCTTTCACTCACTCACTCACTAAACAAACAAACAAACATCTAGAAGGATCCAGATTTGGTGAACCAGCACCCTCCTGCCAAAATGAGGGAGATTTCAGTTGAAATTAAGACTCGTGCAGGTTTTAAGCAACTTGGGGGCCTCCCTATTACCCCCACCACAAGCCAGGTGGCAATCCAACTCCATCGCCTCCTCTTTGGTGACACCTGGGAGAGCAACCCTACATAAGTAGGTGTTCTCAAGAAAATAGGTGTCGTCACCTGCCCATGACCCCACTTAACCACTGCCTGCTGCCTGTCCTAGGGTGGGGCCCAGAGCTGGCTGTGAAAAGACCTGCCATTTCCAAGGCACCCCAGCTGGGCGAGCAAGAAGCCGCTGCATTGAGTCACCACAGGGAGGGACCATAGGTGATCAAGACCAGAGGGAGCTTGACTCAGAGGCCTTAGGGAGTCTCTCTTCCCACGTGTTCAAGGCTCCCGTGATGCCCAATATGGAATCTGAGGTCCCTCCCCCTTTGCTGACAGGGGTCATGCAGACCTCAGTGAAAGGTGGTAACCCTGGCCACCCTGGCTGGGCTCCCCAAGAAAGAGTCCTGGGAATGTCTTTGGATTAACAAGCTCCCAGGTGATCTCATGAGGAGAGTGTTGGAACAACTCTAGTAGGATCTGGACAGTGGGATCTCACAGCCAGGTTCTGCATATTCCCCTTGATTTTAAAAAAAAAGTCTTGGGTGTGTCATGGCCTTAGGATGCTAAAGAGACAAGTGACAGGAAGCTGGGAGATGACAAAGTCGCATCCTCTCCAGCAGGTGGGTGGAAGGTCCCAGAAGAGACTGATCCCAGGCCCTGTTCTGGAATCCCAAGGCCTCTAGGTTGCTGAGCTGATTCAGACAGCTCCAGCTGGGGGAGGTCCCAGTGTCCTGTCAGTGGGGACCCTGAGGGCCCTGCTGAGGTCACCAGGAGATGCACTTGTGAGCATTTGGGACTTCCTATGTAGCCACTAGACTCACTGCACTGGATAAGCTAGTGGTACCCATAATCTTCACTGGGGACACCTTGGGAACTATGTCTACCCACCTCAGCAGAATCCAGGAAGTGAAAGGATCCACCAGTTTGCCCCAAGGCCTCCAGAACACAGAGTTCCTTAGCTTCCTCCTGGACAACAAATCCCACAGGTTAATGGTTCAAAAAGTGAAGTGGAGCCTCAACAGGGGTGCTTTGCTGGTCTGGCACACAGCACCCTCCCCCAGGCCCTCAGCCCTCTAGTGGCTGTGCATGTGTGTGTGTGTGTGTGTGTGTGGGGGGGGGGGGTTATAAGATGTAGGAAGTCATAACCTTCCACCCTATTACGTATGTCTTTGTTTTGTTTTTTTAACTTTTATTGCCACCAGCATTATCGCTGGGGCTCAGTGCTGACGCTACAAATCCACTTCTCCTGGTAGTCATTTTTCCATTTTTATTCCTTTTTTCTTTCCCTTTCTATTATACTTGATAGGACAGGGAGAAATTGAGAGGTATGGAGAGATAGAAAGGGAGAGAGAGGTGTTCTAGGAAGTGGTACAGTGGACTCTTAAAACGTGAGGTCCTGAGTTGGATCCCAGAAGCACATGTACCAAAGTGCTGTCTCTCTCTCTCCTATCTTTCTCATTAATAAATAACTAAATAGAATATTTAAAAAATAGAATAAAAGGGAAGAGAGAAGGAGGACCTAGGTGGGGATTAGAGTGTTATGTGAAAAACTGAGAAATGTTACACATGTACCAACTATAATATTTCAGTGTTGACTGTACACCATTAATCCCCCCAATAAAGAAAAGAAATCAGAAAAGAAAGAAAGGGAGAGAGAAAGATAGAGACCTGTACACCTGCTTCATCACTAGTGAAGCTTCCCCCTGCAGGTGGGGTATGGGGCTCAAACCAAGGTCCTTATGCATGGATTACGCTTAGCCAGGTGCACTACTACCTGGACCCCCATTTTCTGTCATCTTTGCACCAATCCATGACCAGGTCTGCCAGCAGCAGACAGGAAAAACAGGTGGAGAAAGGCAGACACAGGGCTCTCGCATCATCGTTCCCTTCCAACTGCCAAGACCGTTCCACCGCGCCACTGGAAGTGAGCAAGCAACACACACTGCAGCTTGCTCTCCCTGTGGGTACTTCCCTAATAGCAAAAGAAGAGAAAAGCCAGGTGGCCAGAATAGTTCCCCTGGGTAGTGCGCTGCTTTACCATATACATGACCCAGGTTCATCCTGGCTCCCACCACACTGAAGGAAGCTTCATTGTTGGGGTCTCTCTCTCTCTCTCTCTCTCTGTCTCTAAAAAATGTACTATGTACCAAACAAATGCCAAGCCTAGCAAACAGTATTAGTCCTAGTTTATTTATTGAGTAAAAAAACTCACACAGGGCCGGGTGGTGGAGCACCTGCTGGAGCGTACATATTATAGTGTGCAAGGAGCCAGGTTCGGGCCCCCGGTCCCCACCTGCAAGGGGAAAACTTCACAAGTGGTGAAGCAGTGCTTAAGGTGTCTCTCTGTCTCCTCTCTCTATCTCCCCCTTCATCTCAATTTCTGGCTGTCTCTATCAAATAAATAAAAGATTAAGAAAAAGGGAGTTGGGTGGTAGCACAGCAGGTTAAGCACAAGTGACACAAAGCTCAAGGACTGGCAGAAGGATCCCGGTTCGAGCCCCTGGCTCCCCACCTGCAGGGTGAAGCAGGTCTGCAGGTGTCTCTCTTTCTCTCCCCCTCTTCCTCTTGCCCTCCTCTCTCCATTTCTTTCTGTCCTATCCAACAACGACGACGACATCAATAACAACAACAATAATAACTACAACAACAATAAAAAGCAAGGGCAACAAAAGGGAAAATAAATATTTTTTAAAAAGTTACACTAAAAAAAGATTAAGAAAAAATTTTTAAAAAAGAAAAAAGTTACAAAAAACTCACACATAATAGTAAAATATAAAGACAAATGTCATGTAGACCCTGAAAGCACAAAAATTGAAAGCATTCCCTTCTTTAATTTTTTAAGAATTTTTAAATTATTATTTATTGAATAAGACAGCCAGAAATTGAGAGGAAGGAGGTGATAGAGAGGAAGAGAGACAAAGAGACACCTGCAACACTGCACCACTCATGAAGCTTTCCCCCTGCAGGTGGGGACCAGGGGCTCAGACCCAGGTCCTTGCACATTGTAGCATGTGAACTCAACCAGGCGTGCCACCACCTGGCCCCCCTTCTTTAATTTGTAGTTCTTTACTGTGGAATTATGTTTCAAATGACAGAACTAATAATTGAGCAAAGCAATGTAATTTGGAATATAAAAATATTTGCTTTGAGAGTCAGGTAGTAGCACAGTGGGTTAAGCACACTTGGTGCAAAGCGCAAGGACCAGCATGAGACCCCGGTTCGAGCCCCAGCTCCCCACCTGCAAGGGAGTCTCTTCACAGACGGTGAGGCAGGTCTGCAGATGTCTTTCTTTCTCTCCCCGTCTCTGTATTCCTCTCCTCTCTCCATTTCTCTCTGTCCAATCCAACAACAATGATATCAACAACAATAATAAATACAACAGTAAAACTACAAGGGCAACAAAAGGGAATAAATAAATATTTTTAAAATCTTTAAAAACTATTTGCTTTAATAAAAATTCCTTAAAGAAAAGTTAAGAACTAAATGCCTGTCACAGAGACCTCTAGGAAAAGATAAGCCTGTCATATGAGCCTGGGGTGAGGGAGGGGATGCATTGCTTAGTGATTCTATCTCAACGTTTTACAGATCTTTTGGTCCCAGTGATTACAAGGCCCCTTCCAGCCAAGCAAATGACATCGTAAAAGGACTTTTTCCAGGCTTGGAAAGACATCCTGATGGCCAACCTCACAATAGGGGCCTGTGCATCAGCCCAATGGCCTTGTGACTGAATCCATCCCCTCCCCAGCCCCACTGGTCCTTGACCCCTTTATCAGCTACAGAGTAAGAAGGCTCTTTGAGTCATGATTCTGCCATCTTCCAGGTTCTGCTGGCAACATGAAATAAACTTGCTTTCCTTACACCAGTCTTGGCCCCTTGACTAATTGACATTTTGAGCAATGAACCTTTGCCTCAGTGGTACCATTTTGCTTCAGTCACCTGGGATGGTCCTAGAGATGCTTGCTCAGTGCTCAGTGATACTTTTTTGCCTTATTTTTTTTTCTCCTTTTCTTTCTTGTTTGATAAGACAAAGAAGAATTGAGAGGGAAGGGGAAGATAGTGAGGGAGTCTACATCTGCATCCCTGCTCCACCACTTGTGAAGCTCCCCTCACCCCTTTCAAGAGGTCCCCAGGGGTTTGAACCTGGGTCCTTATACTTAGTGACAATTGTGCTCAACTGGGTGCTCCACCCACCCAGCCCCACTCAGGTATTCTTTTTTAAAAAATTATTTAATGTTTTATTTTATTATTATTTTATTTTATATTTTATTTCATTTTTCAATTATTGTTTTTTATTTTTTTTAATATTTATTTATTTTCCCTTTTGTTGCCTTTGTTGTTTTATTGTTGTCGTTGTTGGATAGGACAGAGAAAAACGGGAAGAGGAGGGGAAGATAGAGAGGGGGAAAGAAAGACACCTGCAGACCTGCTTTACTGCTAGTGAAGCGACTCCCCTACAGGTGGGGAGCCAGGGGCTGGAACCGGGTCTCATGCCGGTCCTTGTGCTTTGTACTACCTGTGCTTAACCCCCTGCGCTATCACCCGACTCCCTTTTCAGGGATTCTTTTTTTTTTTTTATTTTAAATCTTTATCTGTTGGCTAGAGACGGTCAGAAATTGAGAGGCAAGGGAGTGATAGAGAGGGAGAGAGACAGAGAGACACCTGCAGCCCTGCTTCACCACTTGTGAAGCTCCCCCACCCCCTCAGGGATTCTTAAGCTCTAGCCAAGCATCAACATTGCCTAGAGCCTTTGCACGCTCTCCTGAGGCCCATTCCGAGGTTCTGGCTCAGCAGTCCTGGTGTGGCAATCAAGAATGCTAACTCCTCTCAGTAGCCCAGGTGATGTGACGCTGTTGGAGAGCAAAGACTGGGATGCCTGAGGAGCAAATACCCTGGACACAGATTTCCAAATATGGCTGAAGCATACAGCCCAAGATTCTGCTCCTAGCTATATGTTGTGCATTATCCGCATGAAAAATACAGGCGGTGTGTGTGTGTGTGTGGGTGCTGGGGGACTCAGCTGGTTGAGTATACATTTTAACATCTGCAGGGACCTGGGTTTGAGCCCCCACTCCCCACCTGCAGGGGAGAAGCAGTATTGTAGGTCTCTCTCTTTCTCTCTGTCTCTCTCCTCTGAATTCCTCTCTGTCCTATCAAATAAAACAGAAAGAAGAAAAAAAAAAAGAAAAAGAAAATGGCTACCAGGAACAATGGATTCATAGTGCCTGCCTTGAGCCCCAACAGTGACCCTGGTGATAAACAAACAAAGGCAGGGCTTCCTGGAGGCTTCCTGGAGGGCTTCCTAGGTACAGCCACGTGGGCTGGTTATGGCATCAGGAGGCAGCTCTGGTACTATAGTGTCTTTCCTTCTCTATCTCTATCTGAATGGAAAAGTTGCCCAAGGTGGTGGGTGGTAGTGCATCTGGTAAAGTGCATTTGCTAAACAACCTTGCTCAGTTCAAGCTCCTGGTCCCCACCCGCTGGGGGAAAGTTTCATGACTAGCAAGCAGTGCTATAGGTCTCTGTCTATCTGTCTATCTCTCACTCTGTCCATTTCCCTTTTCCCTATTGATTTCTGTCTCAAATGAATGCATAACTAAATAAACAAATAAAAAAAACTTAAGGGGCTTGGGAGACAGCATAATGGTTATGCAAAAGACTTTCATGCCTGAGGCCCTAGGATCCCAAGTTCTTTCTTCAGCACCATCATAAGCCTCCATAACCCCAAGATGACAATGAAAGGGTTTTCTTTTTTCTTTTCTTTTCTTTTCTTTTCTTTTCTTTTCTTTTCTTTTCTTTTCTGCCTCCAGGGTTATTGCTGGGGCTCAGTGCCTGCACCATGAATCCATTGCTCCTGGAGGCCATTTATTTCCCCTTTTGTTGCCCTTGTTGTTGTAGCCTTGTAGTTATTATTGTTGTTGTTGATGTCATTTGTTGTTGGATAGGACAGAGAGAAATGGAGAGAGGAGGGCAAGGCAGAGAGGGGGAGAGAACGATAGATACCTGCAGACCTGCTTCATTGTTTGTGAAGTGACTACCTTGCAGGTGGGGAGCCAGGGGCTCCAGCCAGGATCCTTATGCTGGTCCTTGCGCTTTGCACCACATGCGCTACTGCCCAACCCTCAATGAAAGGGTTTTCTTTTGTTTCTCTTTCTTATTTTCGTCACTAGGGTTATCACTGAGGCTCAGTGCCTATATGACTACACTGCTCCTGGGAGCCACTTCTTTTTTTTTTTTAATTTCTTTATTGGGGAATTAATGTTTTACATTCAACATTAAATACAATAGTTTGTACATGTGTAACATTTCCCAGTTTTCCATATAACAATACAACCCCCACTAGGTCCTCTGTCATCCTTTTTGGATCTGTATTCTCCCCACCCACCCACCCACCCCAGAGTCTTTTACTTTGGTGCAATACACCAATTCCAGTTCAGGTTCTACTTGTGTTTTCTTTTCTGATCTTGTTTTTCAACTTCTGCCTGAGAGTGAGATCATCCCATATTCATCCTTCTGTTTCTGACTTATTTCACTTAACATGAATTTTTCAAGGTCCATCCAAGATTGGCTGAAAATGATGAAGACACCATTTTTGATAGCTGAATAGTATTCCATTGTATATATATATGCCACCACTTGCTCAGCCACTCATCTGTTGTTGGACACCTGGGTTGCTTCCAGGTTTTGGCTATTACAAATTGTGCTGCCAAGAACATATGTGTACACAGATATTTTTGGATGGGTGTGTTGGGTTCCTTAGGATATATCCCCAGAAGAAGAATTGAAGGATCATAGGGTAGGTCTATTTCTAGCTTTCCGAGAGTTCTCCAGACTGTTCTCCACAGAAGTTGGACCAATTTACATTCCCACCAGCAGTACAGGAGGGTTCCTTTGACCCCACACCCTCTCCAGCATTTGCTGCTGTTACCTTTTCTGATGTATGATATTCTCACAGGAGTAAAGTGGTATCTCACTGTTGTCTTTATTTGCACTTCTCTGACAATCAGAGACTTGGAGCATTTTTTCATGTGTTTCTCCGGCTTTTGGATCTCTTCTGTGGTGAATATTCTGTCCATGTCCTCCCCCCATTTTTGGATGGGGTTATTTGTTGTCTTGTTGATGAGATTTGCAAGTTCTTTATATATTCTGGTTATTAAACTCTTATCTGATGTATGGCAGGTATAGATCTTCTCCCATTCTGTGAGGGGTCTCTTGGTTTGGGTAGTAGTTTCTTTAGCTGTGCAGAAGCTTTTTAATTTTATGTAGTCCCATAGGTTTATACTTGCCTTAGTCTTCTTTGTAATTGGATTCGTTTCATTGAAGATGTCTTTAAAATTTATGCGGAAAAGAGTTATGCCAATATTTTCCTCTTAAGTATCCAATAGTTTGTGGTCTAACATCCAAGCCCTTGATCCACTTGGAATTTACTTTTGTATTTGGTGAAATATAATGGTTCAGTTTCATTCTTCTGCATGTTTCAACCCATTTTTTCCAACACCATTTGTTGAAGAGACTCTGCTTTCCCCATTTAATAGTCTGGGTACCTTTGTCAAAGATTAGATGTCCATAGGTGTGGGGGCTTTCTTCTGGGCTCTTTAATTCTATTCCACTGGTCAGTATGTCTATTCATGTTCCAGTACCAAGCAGTTTTGATGACAATGGCCTTATAATACAATTTGAGATCTGGGAGTGTGATGCCTCCGGTTCTGTTCTTTTTTCTCAAGATTGTTTTGGCAATTCTAGGTCTTTTCTGGTTCCAGATAAATATTTGTAGCATTTGTTCTATTCTCCTAAAAATGTGCTTGGGATCTTGATGGGGATAGCATTAAATTTGTAGATGGCTCTGGGTAGTATATTCATTTTGATGATGTTAATTCTTCCAAACCATGAATATGGAATATCTTTCCACTTTTTTGTGTCTTTTTCAATTTCCTTGAGTAGTGACTCATAATTTTCAGTATACAAGTCTTTCACTTCTTTGGTTGGGTTTAATCCTAGATACTTTATTATTTTTGTTGCTATAGTAAAAGGAATTGAATTCTGGATTTCAACTTCTTCTAACTTAGTGTTTGCATAGAGGAATGCCACTGACTTTTGAATGTTAATTTTGTAGCCTGACACCTTACTGTATTGCCTGATGATATCCAAAAGCTTCTTGCTGGATTCCTTAGGTTTTTCTATGTATACTATCATGTCATCTGCAAATAGGGAGAGTTTGACTTCTTCTCTTCTAATCTGTATCCCTTTAATTCCTTGCTCCTGCCTGATTGCTATGGCAAGAACTTCCAACACTACGTTGAATAGTAATGGTGATAGTGGGCAGCCCTGTCCAGTACCTGATCTGAGTGGAAATGCTTCCAGTTTTTCACCATTGAGTATGATGTTGGCTGTAGGTTTGCTATATGTAGACTCCACTATCTTCAGGAATTTTCCACCTATTCCCATTTTTTGTAGTGTTTTGATCATAAAGGGATGTTTTATTTTGTCAAAGGCTTTCTCTGCATCTATTGATATAACCATGTGGATTTTGGTCTTGCTTTTGTTGATGTGGTGGATCACATTGATTGAATTACGTATATTAAACCAACCTTGCATGCCTGGGATAAACCCCACTTGGTCATGATGAACAATGTTTTTAATATACTGCTGTATCCGGTTGGCTAGAATTTTGTTCAATATTTTCGCATCTATGTTCATCAGAGATATTGGTCTATAGTTTTCTTTTTTGGTTGTGAGCTACTTCTTTTTTCTTTTCTTTTCTCTCCTTTTCTCTAGAGCAGAGTTCAGGTATGTCCAGAAGAGTTCAGGTATGTCCAGTATGTCAGTTTTATGACCCTCAAAATAATTTTCTCTGGCTTTGTCAAGGCAACTGCAGGCTAGACTCCAAATGCAAGAGATCTAGGTGGCTTTTTCTTTTTCTTTTCTTTTTTAATTTTTTTTTAAAAAATATTTATTTATTCCCTGAACCCTAAAAGGATTTCTTCCTTCTTTCCTTCCTTTCTTTTTGACTTATTTGTTTATTCATGAGAGGGGAGAAGAGAGAGAAAACCAGAGCATCATTCTAACATATGCAGTAACAGGGATCAAACTTGTGACCTCCTGCTTAAAGGTCTAGTGCTTAATCCACTTCACAACATCCCAAACCATTGAAAGAATTTTCTTAAGGCCCCTTAAGAATGGTGAAAAAAATAATGCAGAATTGGAAGGCAGAGAGCAGGTGATCAATGGTTCTGACCTGGGAGACACAAAACAATGAATATTAGACTGCAAGTTGCAAAAACAAAGGTTTGATCCCAATTATTCCCCCCCCCCTGTTTTATTAGAAGATTAATGGTTCTATCCCAGTTATACAGAGTACCAAGACTTAGAAAATGCAAGCACTGGGGACTCCTAGAAGGGTTGGGGGTGGGGAATGAGCTGAATTTAAAAAAGGAGGTTAAATCATAAACCTCCTTGTGGGCCTCTACAGGACCTTGCCCTCAATGTGGAACAACAATGGTAAAAACTCCCCACTCTCCGAAAGGAGGCTGGGTCAACGTACTCTGCCATTCTAGGAAGTCTGGTCCTGAAATGAGTTACAGCCTAGAATGTTCCTAGCTATGACCACAGAATGTGAGCTCAGGCCTACAGGGATGCAGAGGTGACTCAGATTCCTGAGCTAAATATGAATAGACATGGGCCCTGGATCAGATTAACGGGGTTTACCGTTAATGGTATTTATATACTTTTCCCATATTTGGGAGCTACTCTCTGCCCTGATTCAGCTTTCTAGTTCTATTCCCAATCCTGGCACCAGCTTCCCAGACAATAACTTTAGCCCACTTGCCTATTAGCTATCGGGCTCAGGCAAAAATTAGTAAAGTCATGGGCCCCTTGGAATATATTTAAAATAGACTTCCTAGCTCCTTCTAACATGAAGACCCCAAATCTCGTCTGATCTATTCTTACATTAGGTTCCTGATTATTAAACAATTTGTTCTGCTGTATAGCTTAATGCTTTTCAGCCACCAAATTGCGGATGCTACCATGATCCAACCTGGGCAAATGACCTCACCAATATGTCCTGGAACCCCACATCCCCAGAGCCTTATCCCACTAGGGAAAGATAGAAACAGGCTGGGGGTATGGATTGACCTGCCAATGTCTATGTTCAGTTACAGAAGCCAGACCTCCCACCTTCTGCACCCCATAAAGATCTTTGGTTCATACTCCCAGAGGGATAAAGAATACGGAACCTTCCAATGGAGGAACTCTAGTGGTAGGAATTGTATAGAATTGTATCTCTATTATCCCACAATCTTGTTGATCATTATTAAAAGGGGGGGGGGGAGATTGAAAATCTTCAGAAGTAGTTAAGTTTGGCAATCTCTCCGGCACCCCCCAACCACCACCAGGAAGCTAAAACCTGCAAGGTCTACTTCAGAAAAGTGAGCATAGAGACACAGTCTCCAGATTCTGCAGGCCCAGATGTGGGAAGAGAAATTTAATTGGCAAGGTATTCCCCCGGGTTCAAGCCTAGGTCTCTACCCATGGGGTGGGTGGAACTTCAAGAGCAAGTAGTGAAGCAGTACTACAGCTGTCCCTTTCTCCCTCTCCCTCTCCCTCCACTCTCAATTTTTCTCTGTCCTATCAAAATGAATAATTAAATTAAGTCAAGTAAAGTCCTTTAACATTTTATAAATAAATAAATGGCAGGGTGGGGGTAGATAGTGTAATGTTTATGCAAAGAGATTTTCATGCCTGAGGCTGTGAAGCCCCAGGTTCAGTCTCCTGTACCACCATAAGCCAGAGCTGAGCAGTGCCCTGGTAATAATAATAATAATAATAATAATAATAATAATAATAATAATAGCAACTTATCTGGCTGCTGAGACATTCCCTGTCTCAGCAGCCCCTCTTAAGATGATCCTCTTACCCCACTTAGCTCCCAGGATATAACAGCCAGATGGTGACCCCCACAGATAGAAGGATTCTCCCAAGAAAGTCCTAAGGCTTCTTCTTCATGCCCTCAAGTCTGATTGCCTGAGCATAGTACCCAGCTGAGGGCACTGGGTCCCAGAGCATCCCCCAAGCTTGTTAGGCCAGTCTTGTGCTCACACGTGTGCACCATTAGCAGTCTGAGAAACTCCTGGAACCCAAGAGTCCAGGGCAGCAAAAACAGGAGGAAAAAAATTTACCAGGGAGACTCTGCAGGCAAATGGAAACTTAATCATATCATTCATATCGTCAGAGTCAAAAAAATGTATTGAAACCAGGAAACCAAAGAGGATATTATTTTTTAACAAGGAACATCTGAGGAGGACAAAAAAAATTAGAAACGAAAAACATGATAGCAGAAATAAAAACTTCACAGAAGGGCTGAAAGATGAAGCTGAATACACAAAGATGGAAAATAAGGAAGAAGAGATAAGCAAGTCAGTCTGTAATGGAGACTCAGTATCTGAATAATTGTAGTGCTCCTGAGCAAACAGAAGGGAGGTAAATGAAGATTCCAGAGCACTAAAGGACATGGTGGTGCCAGATGGGAAAAGTCTCTCTCAAATGTCCAGTACTACAGACAATAACAGACCCACCTAATTTCCATTATAGTGAGATTTCAAAACACTGGGAGAGTGGCCCAGGAGGTGGGACAGTGGCTAGAGCATTGGACTTACAAGCATGTGGTTTTAAGTTCATCTCTCTGGTATCACATGTGCCAGAGTAGTGCTCCAGTTATCTCTCTCTCTCTCTCTCTCTCTCTCATAAATGCATCTTTTTAAAAACTGTAAGAAGATCCTAAAATGTCTGAAGAAAAAAGTAGTTACAGCAATCTTGTTTCGAAGCAGCACTTGGAGAAATGAAGTGATGCTTGCAAATTCCAAAAGAAAATGTTTTTCAGCCCAGAATTCCATATCCAGCTGAATGACTAATTGAACATAAATGAAGACCATCTGCTATAGGAAGTTACTGGGCGAGGTGCACTAATTAAGAATCCATTAATGGAGGGAGTTGGGCAGTAGCGCAGTGGGTTAAGTGCACATGGCACAAAGCGCAAGGACCAGCTTAAGGATCCCAGTTTGAGCCCCCGGCTCCCCACCTGCAGGGAAGTCGCTTCACAGGCGGTGAAGCAGGTCTGCAGGTGTCTGTCTTTCTCTCCCCCTCCTCTCTCATCTCCATTTCTCTCTGTCCTATCCAACAACGATGGCATCAATAACAACAATAATAACTACAACAATAAAACACAAGGGCAACAAAAGGGAATAAATAAATATTTTTTAAAAGTTAGAAAGAAAAAAGAATCCATCAATGGGACTAGAGAAATGGCTCAACTGGTAGAACATGAGACTCTCGTACCTGAGGTTCCCAGTTCAACCCCCAGCACTGCGTGTATCAGAGTGGCGCACTGACTTTTCTCTTTCCTCTCGGTCTCATGTGATACTCTCTCAGTGGATGTTATGTGAAATTATATCATGTCATCTTACAATCTTGTAATCCACTGTTAATCAAAGAAAAAAAAGGAAAAAGAAACTTTCCTTTTCAAAATAAATCTATTTTGAAATTTATTTTATTATTACTATTATCATTTTTGTTGTTGTTGTTATTACCATAGCACTGCTTTCCCCCACAGCACAGGTGGGGATCAGGGGCTTGAACCTAGGTCTTTGTGCACTGTAATGTGTGCTTAACCAGGTGTACCACACCACTTGCTCCCCTAATATTTTTAAATAAATCTATTAATTTTTTATAAAGAAAAAGACCTGGGATAAATGCCTCTGAGAAGCTGGCAGTGGCACCACCTGAGGTACCTGAGCATTTTTTTTAAAGATTCATTTATTTGGGTGCCAGGTGGTAGCACAGCGGGTTAAGTACACATGGCACAAAGTGCAAGGACCAGCATAAGGATCCTGGTTCGAATACCCAACTCCCCACCTGCAGGGGGTCATTTCACAGGTGGTGAAGCAGGTCTGCAGATGGCTTTCTCTCCCCCTCTGTCTTCCCCTCCTCTCTCGATTTTTCTATCCAACAACGACATTAATAACAACAATGATAATAGCCACAACGATAAAACAACCAGGGCAATAAAAGGGGAAAAAATAGTCTCCAGGAGCAGTGGATTCATAGTGCAGGAACCGAGCCCCAGCAATAACACTGGAGGCAAAAAAAAAAAAAAAAAAAGATTCATTTATTTATTAGAGAGAGAGAGAGAGAGAACCAAAGCATCACTCTGGTACACAGGATGCCAGAGATTGAACTCGGGACCTCATGCTCTCAGGTCTGACACTTTAATCACTGCACCATACCCCTGGCTGCTGAGCCTGAGCATTTGGAGAGGCTTAGAGGACTGGCAGAGGTGGCCTCCCATCCTGGGATAGTCGTTCTGAACCCCCTACCCCCACCCTATTTGGAGTGTATTTCTTTCACTTTACTGATCTGTATTTTCCACTTTAAAAAAGAAAGGAAAATTAGCAGCGTTTCAGGTCAATTAGCAAAGTGCAGGGAAAACTAAAAGCAAAGTTGGTGGGGTGGGTGTGGGGGAGTCTGCAGAAAGAGAAAAAGGATTTCTACAGCTCTGCTGATAAGGACAGTAACTACAGCCACACGAATGGAAACACTGGACACTGTACTCAAGAAACCCCAACTAATTGTACTGAGAAGGTGGCATGCAGAAGTCCAGGGACGGTGAGAAGCCAGTTCATAATTTTATTAACTAAATACCAAGAAATGACATTAGAGGTATATTGTTTTCTAGTATTTAGAGCCATAAATATGTCTTTCTCCAAGTACACCCACAGTTGGAAGTGGCTGTCTCAGGAGGGAGACGGGGGAGGGAAGAATGGGGACAAACTTTTTAAAAAATTTATTTATTTATTCCCTTTTGTTGCCCTTGTTTTTATTGTTGTTGTTATTGATGTCGTCATTGTTGGATAGGACAGAGAGAAATGGAGAGAGGAGGGGAAGACAGAGAGGGGGAGAGAAAGATAGACACCTGCAGACCTGCTTCACCGCCTGTGAAGTGACCTCCCTGCAGGCAGGGGCTTGAACTGGTCCTTGGCTTTGCGCCACGGCTAAGACTGAGTGATGCTGGGGATTGAACCTCAGACATTTGGTGTCTCAGGCACAGAAGTCTTTTTTTTGCATTATGTTATCTCCCCAGCCTGACACTTTTTTTTTTTAAGATTTATTGATGGGGGGTCGGGCGGTGGCGCAGTGGGTTAAGCGCATGTGGTGCAAAGCGCAGGGACAGGCGTAAGGATCCCGGTTCGAGCCCCCGGCTCCCCACCTGCAGGGGCGTCGCTTCAAAGGCGGTGAAGCAGGTCTGCAGGTGTCTTTCTCTCCCCCTCTCTGTCTTCCCCTCCTCTCTCCACTTCTCTCTGTCCTATCCAACAACAAACAACATCAACAATGGCAATAATAATGGCCACAACGAGGCTACAACAACAAGGGCAACAAAAGGGGGGAAAAATGGCCTCCAGGAGCGGTGGATTCATGGTGCAGGCACCAAGCCCAGCAATAACCCTGGAGGAAAAAAAAAAAAAAGATTTACTGATGAATGAGAGGAGAGAAGGAATCAGAATATCACTCTGGCATATACAGTGCTGAGAACTGAATTTAGAACTTCATTCTTGTAAGTCCAATGATCTAGCCATTGTGCTCCCTCCTGGGGTGGAGACAAACCCTTACAGCTGTTTGAACTTTAAACTGACAACATCACTGCTCTGTTCCACTAACCTTTTCTTTTTTATAATTTTTTTAGTGCTGGATTAAAAAGTAGACCCAGGCTTTCATGCATGCATGATACCATACTGAATGGCCTTCCCAGGTCAATTTTCTCCTTTATGGAGAGGCACGGAGGTAGAGGTGTGAGGGTGAAGATACAAAGTGAGTCTCCACGACACCATTCTACTGTTCAGAAAGCTCTCCCAGTGCTGTTCATGATGCTTCCATGTGGTGTCAGGGCTCAGGCCCAGAGTGTCGTACATAAGGCATGCACTCTACTAGGTGAGTTATCTGCTGGTCGCCTGCTTTTCACTTTCTTGGCAGCACCCAGCCCAACTCCACAGCCCCCTCCAGGCCTCACTCTGTCCTGCCTGGCCACACACTAGGGTCTCGGGCTGGCAGGTCACTTTTCCCACTTGGATTTCTGCGGTATCTGGATGGCTTGAGATTGATGTATGAAAGCATTGATTTGTTGAACCAAATTAAAATATATATATATATATATATATATATTTTTTTTTTTTAACATGAAAGACAAAGAAATAGAGCATCATTTTGACTCATGTGATGCTGGGGATCAAAGTCAGGATCTCATGCTTGTAAATCCGACACTCTAGCCACTGCACAACCCAGTTTTTTTTTTTCTTTCTCTTTCTTTTCCTTTTTAAAAACAAATTATCTTTGTTTACTGAAAGAGAGCCAGAAATAGAGAGGGAAGGGGAAGGTAGAGAGGGAAAGAAACAGAGACACACACCTACAGCACTGCTTCACCATTCTCAAAGCTTTCCCTCTGTAGGTGGGGAATGGGGTCTTGAACCTGGGTCCTTGCACACTGTAACACATGTGCTCAAACAGATGTGCCACCACCTAGCCCCTTCCTTTTTTTAAAAAAATAACTTTTATTTATTCCCTTTTGTTGCCCTTGTTGTTTTATTGTAGTTATTGATGTCGTTGTTGTTGGATAGGAAAGAAAGAAATGGAGAGAGGAGGGGAAGACAGAGATGGGGAAAGAAAGAGAGATACCTGCAGACCTGCTTCACCGCCTGTGAAGCAACTTCCCTGAAGGTGGGGAGCTGGGGCTCGAACCAGGATCCATAGGCCGGTATTTGCACTTTGCGCCACCTGCGCTTAACCTGCTGAGCTACCGCCTGACTCCCCCCACTTTTTTAAAAAATAATTTTTACCTTTATTTCATAGGAAAGAGAGAAACTGAAAGGGGAGAGGATGAGTGAGACAGGAGACTCCTGCAGCCTTACTCCATCCCTCATGAAACATCTCTGCAGGTGGGGACTAGGGGCTTGAACCTAGGTGCTTGTTCATTATAACATAGGTGCTCAACTGGGTGCTCCATTGCCTGGCTCCCTTTCTTTCCCTTTCCTTTTCTTTCTTTCTTTTTTAAAATTTAATTAATTTACTTGCTAAGAGAGAAACTTACGGGGAAGAAGAAAAAGAGACACCTGCAACATTGCTTCATTGCTCTTCAAGCTTCCCCTCTGCAGCTGGGGACTCAGGGCTGAACCATGGCAACATGTGCACTTGACCATGTGTACCACCACCCAGCCTCTCTTTTTTAAATGAATCGAACTGGATTTTTAAAATCAAAAGATGTGTGAAGTAATCCACCTTTCAATTGCTGCTATTTGAGTGCTGGTGCAAGGCCACATTCCTAACCATACCTGGGGAGTAATTTAAACACAAAGAAATGGTTTGAAACTCAAACTGAGCAACAGCTCTTTTGAAAACTGTTATGCTGTTTAAGTAGGCCACTTGATACACTTAACAGCTCTCTCCTTTCCTTTCCTTTCAATCTCGGTGCTACACATTGATGTTCTTATCTTTAATGGGTTCCTCTTCAACACTTTTAATTCTAGGTTTTCAAATACGAGTTATTTGCTTTACACACACACACACACACACACACACACACACACACACACACACTTTTCCCAAATGAATTATTCCACAGACTCATTTGGGGGTTTTAATGATCTTTTCTTAGATAAGCAAAAAGTAAAGTATTTTACTTAATGGAGGGGGGTGGGTTCCCAATTTCCAAGTTAAGGTGGTTGTGTCACTAAACTAACCTGATAGAGAACACTCCATCACAGACTTGACTGAGTATTGTTAGAACAGAAATTATGGTAGAATCCTCTAGCCATGTAATGAGAGCCTAAGAACATAATCCCAAGGAAAAAGAATTCCTTTTTAAAATTTTTTTTTAAAATATTTATTTTCCCTTTTTGTTGCCCTTTTTTATTGTAGTTATTATTATTGTTGCTATTGATGTCATTGTTGGATAGGACAGAAATAGAGAGGGGAGGGGAAAACAGAGAGGAGAGAAAGGCAGACATGCAGACCTGCTTCACTACTTGTGAAAAGCAACTCCCCTGCAGGGGGGGGAGCTGGGGGCTCGAACCGGGATCCTCATGCCAGTCCTTGTGCTTTGCACCACGTGCAATTAACCTGCTGCGCTACTGCCAGACTCCCAAAGATTCCTTTTTAAAAAATGTTATCTTGTGATCCAGGAGGTGGCACAGTGGATGAAGCGTTGGATTCTCAAGCATGAGGTCCTGAGTTCAATCCCTGGCAGCACATGTACCAGAGTGATGTCTGGTTCTCTCTCTCTCTCTCTCCTCCTGTCTTCATGAATAAATAAATAAAATCTTTTTTTGGGAGCTGGGCGGTAGCGCAATGGGTTAGGCCTACGTGGCGCAAAGCGCAAGGACTGGTGTAAGGATCCCGGTTCAAGCCCCTGGCTCCCCACCTGCAGGGGGGTCGCTTCACAAACAGTAAAGCAGGTCTGCAGGTGTCTATCTTTCTCTTCTCTGTCTTCCCCTCCTCTCTCCATTTATCTCTGTCCTATCCAACAATGACAACATCAAATAACTACAACAATAAAACAACAAGGTCAACAAAAGGGAATAACTATTTAAAAGATATTCTAAAAAAAAAAAAAAAGAAAATCTTTTTTAAAAAAGTGTTATCTCTATGCTCCAAAAGATTAGAGAGATACAATCTGGAATATTTCCTTTAGGTTCCCCCCCATTATTATTTCCAGGGTTCACTACCTGCCTGACACTTCATCATCACTCCCAGTGGCCATTTTTTCCCCCTTTCTTTGATAGAAGGTAGGAGAGAAAGAGGGAAAGACAGACCTGCAGGACTGCCCTGCTGCTCAGGAAGCTTCTCTCTAGCAGGCAGGGATTGGGACTTGAACCTGGGTCTTTGCCCATGGTTAACATGTTCTGCCTGGGGAGCCATCCTCCACCACCCCCCAACCCCAAGTTACCTTTCATGCTCTTCTGCCAAAATTTTTTTTCCAGTGAATTTTTCCAACAAAATCCAAGACACTTATCTGATCCAAACAGCTAGGCCCTTTTCTTGCCAGAATCTCTTCTCTTGCTGTATGATTCATTCTACTCCAGCTAACTTTTTTTTTTTTGAGCTGTTGCTGTGTTGTAGTTATTGAAATCTTAAAATTAAAAGATCAAATTTTAGGGGGTAGTTGGTGCAGAATGATCAATACAACTGATTGCTTTTATCAGTTTGGGCAATGGTCAACAATTTTTTTTTTTAACCAGACCCCTGTCCAGCTCTGGCTTATGGTGGTGCCAACAACTGAACCTGGGACCTCAGAGCTTCAGGCTTAAAAGTCTATTGCATGAGCCGTAGGGCTATATCCCTTGGTCCCAAGAGTAACAGTTTGTTAAAAGAGGAAATGTGGAAAAGGAGGAGGGTGTGGTTTTTAGATGACCATGATTTAACGGTTAAGTCCTAGCAGATCTATCAAAAAAAGGAAACACTTCTCAAAACAGCTCATAAAAATTCAACTAAAACGCAGCTAAAAGTAGGATTTTTCCCCCCTCAAACTCAGTTCAGGAAAGGCCATCAAGCAGAAATACTTTATAAAATCCCTATTCAGAATGAGCTGAGAAAATATTGGACATCTCTTAAGTCTATTAGTTTATAAGGGCCTTGGGGTGTCTGACATATCAATTTACCAAAGTTACTTGCAAGTGAAAGTCAATCGAGTAAAAAGGAATGAAGGAGACTGACTGTGTGGTTGGGGAATTGCAGAAGGATACTAGTTACATAAAAGGGGGGAATTCTGGGCCTGGATACATTTCACTTGGACAGTGTGCTGCTTTGTTATGTGCATGGCCCAGGTTTGAGCCTGGCCCCCACTGCACTGGAGGAAGCTTTCTTCCTGCTATAGTCTCTCTCTGCCCCTTTCTCCACTTCTCTGCCTCTATCTGAAAAAGCCTGGAGTGGTAAAATCCCAGAGATGAACACACAAAAAAGAAAAGAAAAAAGGGGGAGTGGGGGCAGGGGAGGTGGAGAAAAGAGGAATATCCTCTGATTACTTATATGTAAATATTCATAGTCTGTAATTCTTTTTGATGCCAAAAAGGGTTTTATTGGTCCAGGATGACTTTTTTTTTTTTTTTTTTTTCCCAGATAGAGACAGAAACCACAGCCACTGAAGCTTTCTCTAATGCAGTAGGGGGCTGGGTCCTAATCTGGTTTGTGCACATGACAAAGCAGGCGCATTAAGGCGCATTGAGTGAGACATTTTGCCAGACCAGGTTTTCAAAATCTCAGAGCCATTCAAAATATTAACACAACAGTTCTAGGGCACTAAGTACAACTGGTGGGAGAAGGGTAACTAGAAGCTTTTGCATGTACCGATTATCTGCATTCCTTCACAATGAGAAATCTAGCAAACCTTCTGAGTACATGAACAAAATTGTCTTGTCTCTCAGTTAACTCCCTACTGTTTGAGAAACTTTTGGGGGATCAATTTATTACTATGATTTGGATGGAACAAAGGTCTCACACATGCACAATCTCACTGCTTGGCCCCCTCCCCTTTTTTTCTTTTGTTCTTTTCATTGATAGAAACAAACAGAGAAATGAGGAGACACCTCAGCACTGGCCCTGGAATGCTATTTAGCACCTTGTTGAACACACACGTTACCATGGAGAACCCAAGTTCAAACACCAGATCCCCTCTGGTAGGAGAGAAGCTTCACCGGCAGTGAAGCAGTGCCGTAGATGTCTCCCTTCCCCTTCTCAAATTCTTTCCATCCTATCAAAACCAAACCAAAAACCAGTAATATATTTAAGAAATAGGGTATGTTGTTCTGCTCCCTTTTTTGCCCCACCTCACACTAGGACCTCACACACTGAGCTGCACTGCTCTGGGTGGACTCCCACCCCACCCCCACCCACTTGCATTTCACAGAGAGGCAACACAGCAGCACTCTACCTGGCCTGGTGCTCCCACGTATGCCCAGGGGCTCAAACTGGGTCCTCATACATGACACAGTGTGCATAGCCAGCTCCTGGCCCCTATTTTTCTTTTTTAGAAAAAAAAAAAAAAACACGTTTCATTTGTGCAAGAACTCAGGTTTGAGTCCCTGTTCTGTTTTCGGCTCTTGAGGCAGGTCTGTAGGTGTCTGTCTTTCTCTCTCCTTCCCCATTTCTCTGTCCTATCAAATAAGATAGGAAAAGGAAAAAAAAAAAAAAAAAAGGCCACTGGGGCAGTGGGTTTGTAGTGCTGGCACCAAGCCACAGTGATAACCCTGGATGGCAAATAAATAAGCAAATATTGTGAGCAGAGGAGCCAGGTGTGGCGTACCTGGTTGAGTGCGTGTTACAGTGCACAAGGACCCAGGTTTGAGCCCCTGGTTCCCACCTGCAGGGGGAAAGCTTCATGAGTGGTGAAGCAGGACTGCAGGTGTCTGTCTCTCTCCCTATCACCCCCTTTCCTCTCAATTTCTGACTGTCACCATCCAAAAAATAAATTATATAATAACATTAAAAAAAAGTGAGCAGAAAAAAAAATCAGTCTAGAGAGGGAAGCCTGACTTCACCAGCCAGCTGTCTACATTCTGCTGAGACTTCACTTATAGTCAGTTTGTGATTATCTTGGAGGAAATGATGCAGAATTTCCTTCACTACCACTCGGTTACGTTTCAAGCAGGTAGCACAGGTCCGAGCTAGTGCTCTGTTAATTTGGCTCCCCTGAGGGAGCAGGATCCAGAAAATAAGCCTTGGTTATTAAGCCCATCTCTCTCTGTTCTTGGGAGAACCAAGCAATAATATTTTTATTATTCTTTTCTAAATCTTGTGTAGCTTGTCGCTCCACTAACCCTCTGGTCAAGGTGGTCCAGGAAGTGGTGTAATGGAGAAAGCATTGGATTCTCAAGCATTAAGTCCTGAGTTCGATCCCCGGCAGCACATGTACCAAGGAGATGTTTGGTTCTTTCTCTCCTATCTTTCTCATTAATAAACAAAATCTTAAAAAAAAAAAAAAGAAAAAAGAAAAAAAATCCCTCTGATCGAGTATCTCATCTTTGTCGCACAAAGGGTTAAAATTGCAT
Organism: Erinaceus europaeus; assembly: GCF_950295315.1. Taxonomy (NCBI): domain Eukaryota; kingdom Metazoa; phylum Chordata; class Mammalia; order Eulipotyphla; family Erinaceidae; genus Erinaceus; species Erinaceus europaeus. Next base: position 160,335,079 of record NC_080163.1, read on the forward strand.
TGGTTATTTGCAAATCACCAAATTCAAAGGAGTTTCCAGTCTTGCCGATGGTGGGGAGGTCAGTTATCTTGGACTAGGACCCAGGCAGGTAAAAAATAAAGTAACTTGAGCCTCTAACATTAAAAGGAGGGAAACCCCGCAGAAATGCTACCTTCATACAAGAAAATTCCCGGGGCCCGATGGTGGCGCACCTGGCTGAGCAAACACATTACAGTGTTCAAGGACCCGGATTCAAACCTCCAGTCCCCATGGTCTCCAGCTGCAGAGGGAAGCTTTGCGAGTGGTAAAGCAGTGCGTGGGTCTCTCTCTCTTTTCCTTCCTCCCCCTCAGTTTCTCTCTCTATCCAAATTTTAAAATGTTAAAACCGACTTGTTTTATTAAGAAAAAAAAGCCTCCCTTCAGTCTAAACAAGGATATCTTTAGAATTGGGGGAAAAAAAAAAAGCAGCTATTCAAGTTTTACATAAAGGCTCATACCAGAGGTTGTTAAGATAAATGAAAGCACAAAGCCTTTATTGAATTGCAGATTAGGAATAATAAACCCAATGGTAAGCGTTGGGGGGATAGATGTGTGTAGAAATGCAATTTATAAAAATTTCAAAGCAAACAATCGACATCTTTGAAGAAATCCTCGTTAGCTAATAAAAAGAACTTCCAGGTGTGCAATTCATAGTTTTCAGGACTGGTGCCCAGTAATATGACCTCAGGAAATGTGGAGATTTCATAAATCATTTGTATCAAATCTTTTTTTTTTTTTTCTGGTGCCTCTGCAGCGGTAACTAGACAACACTGGAAAACTTTCAAGATGATTCAAACCTCCAGCACCTCACAGGAGTCCGCATTTCTTAACACGGAAGGCAACGCTAATCAAAGAAGGAAATAAAAAGTTTATTAGAAATTAGCACTGGTTTCACCAAACTTTCTATATACCCATCTATGCACATTCCACTAAAACGCTTGTCCGAGTCATCTTCCCACTCTATATGCAGAAACTATCCTTATCTTGGTCTCATACTAACTTTTACACCACGTGATATAGAGAGGGTTTTTTTTTTTCCCCTTAATACCAGTGAATGGTGTAAAGACTCTGACATTTGTAACAAGCCTTTGCCTGTCTGATTACTTTCCAAAGACTTAGTAGAAAGTGACTCCTGAAACTTTCAATTTATGAACATCAGAGAAAGGGGATATTACAAATCCAATGATGTGTAGGGACGTGACATATGACACATTGTGACCAGGTAGAAAGGCAATGAGGTCATTTAAGGGACAGCTATGAATGGATTGTATAAAATCTGGGTTGAAGCTGAAATTCAAAGAATGCTGATAATCAACCACCTCACTCTTTAAAGGGCACAGCTGACCAGAGTATAGGAGATAAGGACTAAATAAACTTAGCATAAAGTTACTGGCAGAAGCTTATCTAGATCTTTTCTCCACTCCTCACCCACCCCCCACCAGTCAGCTTGTTCTCTATTCCACAATTTGTAACCACAGCATCTTTCAAATTGCATGCTTTAAAAAAAAAAAAAAAAAAGCCCAAGCAGGTGAATTCCTTAACGGACACCTTCCCTGTATTTGGGCTATGCAGCTGCTCCTCTTAAAAAAAAAAAAAAAAAAAAAAGAGGGAGTCGATTGGTAGCACAGTGGGGTAAGCACACGTGGCGTGAAGTATAAGGATCCTGGTTCGAGCCCCCGGCTCCCCACCTTCAGGAGTTGCTTCACAGGTGGTGAAGAAGGTCTGCAGGTCTGTCTTTCTCTCTCCCTCTGTCTTCCCCTCCTTTCTCCATTTCTCTCTGTCCTATCCAACAACAACGACATCAACAATAACTACAATAACAAGAGCAACAAAAAGGAAATTAAAAAAAAGAGCCGAAGTGGCCTGAAACCACAGGACTTAAGTTAAAAGGCAAAAAGAGATGAGGTGCCAATACCAGTAGGCACTTTTCACATGATTCACAAGAGGATACTTGGCATGTCCCTGCTGCCCTGTTCTTCACTGATACCGCTAATATTTCAATCATTTCAGGAAATACCCAAGCTTATGAAGAACAGAAAGGGCTACACTCTTTGCTCTATCTCTCTGATTCACCTCATTCTAACAGACTGTGGACTCAGTTCAGCTCAATTAGGAACATGCTTAAGTAGGAACTTTAAAGGCAAGTCACTTTAAACCAATCAACATCTTACATCCTTAAGTAACTGTTTAATTTGTGGCTATCAAATCAATCAGCAGAACCTATAAGCAATTCTTCTGGTTGATGATTCTGTCGACACTTAATTTTTTTCCATCTGTGTAGCTAATTAATGTAGATGGGGGGGGGAAGGTGCTTAAGGTGTGAAGTCAAAGCAGTTAGTTTGTGAGAAGATGGTTGAAGAAATGGGCTCCTGGGCCACATTTGTGAGCTGCTACCAAAAAAATTGTCTAGAGTAAAATCAGGCTTGTTTCTTATTCTTAGCTCAGTATCAAGTAGCATATTAAGATATGCTCAACATTTGTTCCACCCCTGCAAGTTTGGGCAAAATAGCATGTAGTTGGGAGTCTTCAGGTTTCAAAGCTGAGGCAAGATGGAAGACACCATTTCCAAAGAAATCACAATCATCTTAGTTTAAACCTTAATGCTACACAAACAGTCTTTAAGGATTTCACTAGTTGAACTGTTAATGAGGAAAACTAGTTCAGAGAGTTAACTGTTACACTTAACTTTTCTACACAATTAAGCTTGCCAGAATCATTCACAGAGTACTTTGCTCACAAAACATTTTATGACAATGTTGCTTTCTACTGGTCAGAAGAGTTTAAAGAGGTAGGAGAGCAAGAACAGATGGCTAAGAATAAACTCTTCTGACCATTAATCTTAACATTTATTTATAGCTGCAAAATTGGAATTGTCTTTTTTTAAATATTCTCTTCTGTTGCCCTTATTTTGTTGCTGTAATTATTATTGTTGTTGTTATTGATGTATAGGACAGAGAGAAATGGAGAGAGGAGGGGAAGACAGAGGGGGGAGAGAAAGATAGACACCTGCAGACCTGCTTCACCACTTGTGAAGCGACGCCCCTGCAGGTGGGGAGCCAGGGGCTCGAACCGGGATCCTTACACCGGTCCTTGCACTTTGTACCACCTGCGCTTAACCAGCTGCACTACTGCCTGACTCCCTGGAATTGTCTTTATCAACATTTCATTTGGGAGGGGAATTTAATTGAGTAGTGAGGAAGGGGCTTAGTGGACAGAGCTTTCAAATTGCATGCCTCAAGTGCTGGGCTCCATTTCTAGGACTATGTATGCAGGAGTGGTGCTCTGGCTTCTCTCAATCTCTCATGAAAGTGAAAAAAAAAATTTTTTTTGTTTTTCAGCTTTATTTCCTTATTAGTGAAAAGAGTGGGGGAAGAAAGTGAACCAAAGCATCACTTTGGCACGTGATATTAGGACCTTAAGCTTGACAGTTCAACATCCCATTCACTGTACCATTTCCCAGACCACAATAAATCTTTAAAAATAAACAAAATTAAAAAATGAGATCAACTTCCTATCAGTATTCCCAGTTACTGACTGAAACACTAAGAAATCAACAGTAGACTTGTAACTGAAGGAATCGATGACTTTTTTTACACCATCGATCACTACTATAAAATTGAGAGGATGCAGTCATTGACAATAAAAAGACTAGCAAAATGTGTCAACAATACCTGACGGTGGTGAGAGCGACCTTTACTAACTACATCCTAGTCATGGGTGAGGACTTTGCTATGAGCACATGTCACAAGAGGACCCTGTAGTTTACAGCAGCCTAGTTCTCAACTTCCCCAAACAAGTCCTCCATAGGTCAAGGCAGACACAACTCTCACTTACCATTACAGGGGGAGAGGGATCAAGGGAAGAGAGCTAAGACAGCGGAGGAAAACGACTATTATCCATGCTTTCCCCACTGCCCAGGATTTGCTCTGTGAAGACTTTATCCAGAACACCTGGAGCCAAAGCAAATAATCTAAATATCAGTGAGAGGCTCAGAACACAAGAGAAGGTGAGACATACTCAAAATAGCACACACATGTAAAACGATCAACTGGTGAAGAGTGGAGGGCAGCTGCAGTAAAATCAGCGAAGCAGCTGCTCCAGATCAAAGCTAGGTGAGAGAACCATGGACCACTTCTCCAAGCAGAACAAAGACACCAAAAACCTGGCACCTTCATGGACACCTTAACTCCAGAGGGAGGCTAGGGAGGAGGCATTCCTCTTCATCATCAAAACAGAAGAACCTCTTGAGTTTCATGCTCACCCCTTGGACCCTGTCAGCACCTCTAAAAACCAGTTGTTATTTCTGTGTTCATTGTGAGCACTCTGAAGCACTCTGGGCACTGACCAGGAACATCCATGACCAGCAGAACAATGTCACCACAGTGAGGCGAGGTCTGTGAAGCCCCACGCTACAAGGACTAGCAAAGGAAGGTTATGATTCATGGAAATGGATGGGGAGCAATATTTGAATGGCCCATTTCTGATACAGTCACAACACCTGTATAGTAACCACTGAACCTCAGAGAGAAAAAAAAAAAAAAAGAAAAAAAAGAAAACCGGAGTCAAATACAGAGATGAAATGTACAAAACAAATGAGCAGGCAAACTGAAAAGTTCTTGAAAGTATTTTACTTCAGATTGAAAAATGAACAGCTTCCACACTGCTCATTGCAAGATACACAGTATTCACGAATACAATGCTGGTCATTTGAGGAAATGTACACACCTCAATTTTCTCCATCATGCTTTTCTTTTAGAAAGATACTGTTTACCAAAAAGAAACTTCAGCAGTACAGGAAAAACTATTTTCCCAATAAATTTACGAAAACCTAAGATTCCCAATGGAATCAAGATGATCTTCCCGCTACCACCACCTTAATATAATCACATGCTTATTGGAACACTAATATCCGCACCCTAAGAGTACATTTACTTTCAACAATGAGGGTGATTCTTTAAAACAAAAAACAAACAAACAAACAAACAAAAAACACAAACTTCAGTGTGGTAAATGTAACATGGATCTTTGCAAGTATTAAGTGTCTGAAATAGGCAGCTAATACTGGATTTAATATTAGTTTATAAATAATTGTTCCCTTAGCAGTAAACATAAGACTACACATTCACAACAGTCCTAGAAAATAAATACTGTGATTATGCACAATATGTTATGACAAACTACTTTCAAAAACCAAAAGCTCAACATCTTGATAAAAATTCTGATCAGAATAAAAGGTGACTCTAAAATTTAAAACATTGTCAAAATAACATCACATTTAAAATCTCCCACGGTTTACATGAGTACCGAGTTTCCAGTTTTGGAACACGTTTTTCCGTTGTGAATTAAAATACGAACATATTGAAAAAAATGTTGATTTCAGTGATGACGTAAGTTTTGGTCTTACTTTTGCATTATTTTCTTTATAAAAAGTTGCACTAAGTGTCCATTAATGGTCTGATTGGTCTTCAGTATTTCATAAATGTATATAAAAGAAATTCCTAAAAGTTCAATATACTTTATATGTATATATGTATATATATGCATATATATATATATATATAAAAGAATCTCATCTCAGAAATGGCTGTATTTAACAGAGCCACACACACTGATGCTAAACACAAGAGCTTTCACCTTGAAAGGAAGCATTTTCAGAAATGTCACTTACATTCTATTATATTAAATATCCCAAACTGAGTTCAAAACTCAACATGTGACAAATAAAAGAATTATACATCTCATTTGCACTCAAAGATGACCACAACCAAAATTTACAGTATGATTGAAACAAGCCAATGTTTAAAAAGTTTTAATTAAAGGTAACAATTCCATGAAAGGAGAGGATAAAGAATGGGATGACAAGAAGTATTTGGTCTTAATAAGGCAATACAAAATAGATCCATTATCAAAGACCATTTAATTTTTAAAGATTGACAATACCAAAAGCATAAAGTGGAGTATAAGAAAATAGTTTTTTTTTAAATAAGTATGATTTAATTAAAGCTGTTTACAGTTATTCTCTCCCACAGTAGTTAAGCATGGATTTAAAAAAATAAAAATTAAAATTAAAAAAAGAGTTAAGAGATGAGAAAAACAAGCACACACAGCACACAAGGTTAGAGGAGCCGGCATGCAAAGTCTGTGGAACTTGAGGTTTCCCTGCGACAGGAATGGGACCGGACAAGGGTGGCTTTGTTTTCCCTAGCAGGAAGGGGGGAGGGGTAGAGGAGAGGGAGAAAAAGACTGCAAAAGAAACAAAGTCATGTCATAGCCCACTGCCCAAGACGACAGCACTACAGGAAACAGTTGCAAGTTAATCCTTAGAGATGACTAGAGAGTTTCAGTGTTTACACAAAAGTACATAGTACATTTTTTTTTTACAAAATAAAATAAATGTTATTTGCCACCATAAACCTTTTCTTTAGAGTGGAAAAATTTTTTGCAGCAGGTCACAAGGGTTCTATTAAGTCATTTCAATGCTGAGGAAAACAAATTGGGTAATAGAACTAATCACGTCCCTATATATGGATGTTAAGATGACAATTCAGATTATCTTTTAAACTAATCCTGAGAAAAATCTGTTTACAATTTAAACAGTAATGTTATGTAAAAAGTATTAACAAATCCACTATTACAAATATCGATTTCCTATATGGTCTTCTACATATACACAATAAAATGGTAAATATATGCAAAAATATTAAAAAAAAAAAAAACATGCACAGACCACTTTCCCCTTTAGAATCTGGACTTCCTATAAGATCTTTGTTTTCCTTACCACCCCATCCTCTGAAATCACTTTTTGCTCCTATTGTCCTACCCACACTGAATACTATTTCTCTATAACTCTGCATAAAGCCAATGAGAAATATATTTTACATTCAAGCTTTAAATCTTAAAATGACCCTGTTGTAGCGTATGACTTATCAAATGAGCAGCCTTTTTTCCCTCCCCCTTTCTGTTTTTTTTTTTTTTTTTTTGATTTGTGTTTTTTGTTTGTTTGTTTTTGCAGTTGTCAGTCTTCATGATCCATTCCGTGGCGAGCTGGGAAAAAACGCAGTTGCTAAATCAACGTCTGAACAGTGTCAGGCTCCTGAATGTCTCCCAGGAGTCCCTATCCAACTGTCCTGAGCATGAGATCATTGCACACAGAAGACAGTCCATCGTACCACGCCGACTATCTACAAAGATCTGAGAGGGGGGCGTCCCTCTTGTGTTTCCTCTTTTTGCCATGGTAATACTGATTATTTGATTTGCCTTGATGCTGTTTGTTTGTCATCAAGGAACCATGGCTTGTTTGAGTTGTACCTTGGAAGCCTTTGCTGGAAGAACGAAAGAGCCTTGTTGATCCATGCTGCAGAAAAGGAAAATGGTCAGAAAGATGTCAGTGTTATGAATTCAACAGAGTATCTGCTCAGATCTGACTTGGGAAAGCTTTCAAAAGCTGGGGATATGCTGGCCTGTGGCTGGGAGAAAACATAGGCTGGAACGCACAGGTTCTTAAAGAACCTTAACCGCTAGTCCACTACACAGTAAATAGCAACCCTGGGAGAGCCTGTCAGAGATGTTGGCGTACTGCCAGGTCAGAGGCCACCACAGCAGCCTCTTCTTCCCTGTCATCACCTGGGACTTTGACTGCCATTGTTAGCCAAGTCCACATGGCAAGGTAATATGGCAAACAGGTAAGTGATTCTGTGGCTCAAGTCAGACTCCAATGACTGACACTGACAGTCAATCTCTACTGCCAAGAGACCCTTCCGAGGATCCACACTGTCCTCAGGGTGAGGTGGCCACAGGCTGGAGTGCAGTATGAAACAACTTATTTTCATTCATTCCCCATCAACTGAATTTTCAGCAATTGAAAAACAAAACAGAGCAGCTCTATGACCAACTTATGGCAAAGCTTGTGCTTGACTGACTGTGACTAGATTATTGCAACAAAGACCACCAGATACTGAACAGTAAAATCCAGCATCTCTGGAGATTGGGTGGCAGGAACTGTGTGGAGTTGTACCCCTCCTATCCTACGGTTTTGTTAATGTCTCCTTTCTGTAAAAAAAAAAAAAAAAAAAAAAAAAAACACAACTCTCTCTCTCTTTCTCTTTTTAGCCAGAATGCTGCTCAGCTTAGGCTCGTGGTAGTGCAGGGAGACTGAACCAGGGAATTTGGAGCCTCAGGTTTGAATTTTTTTTTTTTTTTTTTTTGGTATAACCATTATACAAGTCTCTTCCATCCCTGAATAGTGAAATATAAAGAGGGACACATTATTCCCAGATAAGCAAAAATAAGATTGCCATGAGGTCAAACGAAAATTTCATGTAAGCTTGCTACAACTGAAATCTTTTTTTATAATTAAATGCTGAATCTGTAATGGGGTGGACTGACTGAGACACCATCTATGGTCCAATCACTAGATTCACACAGAGGCCTGCCATAAGGGTGTCTCAGATTACCTCAGGACATTGTGTCACAAGAAACACTACTATAATCTGAAGCCTCTTAATAATGACAACAGAGAGTCGGGCAGTAGTGCAGCGGGTTAAGCACACATGCTGCAAAGAGCAAGGACCAACATAAGGATCCCTGGTCGAGTCCCCGGCTCCCCACCTGTAGGGGATTCACTTCACAGGTGGTGAAGCAGATCTGCAGGTGTCTATCTTTGTCTCCCCCTCCTCTCTCCATTTCTCTCTGTCCTAACAAAGATGACATCAATAACAACAATAGCTACAACAATAAAAAAAAATGACAACAAAAAGATTTGCTTAAGCTAGAGTTTTCTTTAAACCTATGGGGTGTGTATAGATACATATGCACATGCAAACATGTGCATGCGTTCTTATATATCCGTTGCTACATTCATATTATTCACAGGTAAGAAATCTATTGTGTATTGAATATTTACAATTAGAAATACCAGTTCCACACACCTGAGGTTTGTTGGAGCTATTGGGGGTGTTAGTGGTTTGGGTGCTCTGCACTTTCCCAACTGCCTGAGAAGACTCCAAGGACACTTCTTGTGACCCCACTCGGTTCCCAGTCGATGGACGGCAGAGCAGCTGTTTTGGGGTTTTGCACGGCGTCGCATCAGAGTCCTGACACAAGTCACACGAATTATGAAGTGACACATTAGCAACTCAGATATTCAAAGCTGAGAGAGAAAAACAACTTCCACTTCTGGACTAAATTTAAACATCTGGGAGTAAAAGGCACCCTAAGGAATTGCTGAGATTGACAGCTTAAGTTTTCACTCAAAAACTTAAAAATGGCTTATTTTATCAGAGGGCTTCTGTTCCCTGCTAAATCCACTACCCACACCTGGCCATGTTAATCAGCCTTGAAGGAGCTCATGGAAATCCAAGCTGATTTGTGATTTTATTTACAGAGAGTGAACCCTGGCACAGTGGAAGGCGCATGGTGAAGAGTGGGGAATCCCAGCCCCCCAAGCTTAATATCATCAGTCAAACATGAAACGATTAGTTTAAGAGGCTCCAATTCAGAGAATGTGCGCTAATAAATCAGTGGCCCCTTCAGCCAAACACACCACATGAATATGGATGTCCCAGAGACAGTGGGCTGAGCCTGTTTCTGGCTGTAGGGGGCGTGACTCTACCTGCTCCCTTGGGTCTACCATTCACCCCCAACTACACCCAGTGTCTCTGAGTCACAGGCTGTCAGCCCCCAATGCTCCCTATGCAGGACTTCTCTGCTGCTGCCCCCCATGTGCGTGAGTGACATCTATCAATAGTTCAGCACTCTGTCCTCCATAGTTCTGCTCTAGGAAGCAAAAGCAATAAATAATTTTTTTTTTTAAAAGTGTGTCCTTCCCAAGTTTAGATTACATTTTGTGTCATCTAAGTAATGTAAGTCCTAGTTCAGTGATGGCTATGTCCAATTTAGACCTCAAGTTAGAATGCACAGAACTTTCTCAGTCCTACTGAGGAAAGCTTAACAACTGGTAACTGACACAAAAGCTCCACCAGGATAGAGAGAAAGTAAATTAAGGGTCCCTAGGGGGTTGAGGAGAGAGGCACTGTTAAAGAGTTCAAACACATTATTCTAAGTAGGAAAAGACTTACCCAAAATAATGCATACTATAATATGAAATTCTGATAGGCAAGACTAACCTATAATATCAGGAAGTCCTAACAGTAGTGACCTCTGAGGGCAAGAAGGGGATTTGCTAAAATGCATCACCCATCCAGGGTAATGATACTATTCAGCACTTTACTAAAGTTTTTGGTTACATGTATATCTGCATTTGTTAAATCATAAGTAAAGTGCAACTTATATATATTTCTTTCTATGCCAAGTTTATAGCAAAAGAGAAAAACTTGTGGTTTCTTCACCTCTCCTCCCACTGTGTCATTTTATCTTGTTCTATCTGAAAAATTCTGCTTGAGTAGAGAAACCCCACAGACGACAAACAAACTAGCTAAATACTGAACTATGTTAATGATGAGTGCACTACAATATTTTGGGGGAATTTGTTTAGAAAAGTATCAAAGCATAAGGTAAATCCATGGCAGAGGAATGGACTGATGGTTAGAAGTAACCATCAGTACATTAAGAAGTAAAATGCTGATGGGAGAATACATGGCTGGCATATATGGTCACTCACAAAAACTCTTTCAGTTTTGACATATGCTTAAAATTTTTAGTACAATTTTGTCTCACAATGTTGATTTAAAAAACATAATTATGAAAGTCATTAAATTTCCTATTAATAGGTCAACAGTATGGGTCAACCTGCTAATGCCCATGACCACCAGAGAAGCAATTACAGAAGCCAAAACTCCCACGTTCTGCACCCCATAAAGAATTTGGTCCACATTCCCAGAGGGCAAGAACTGTTAGGGAAAGATAACTAGAGGGCTCTGAACCCCAAAGTGATCAGGATCTTGGGAGGTGGAACAATTGGAAGTAGTAAGAGGTATAGGTGTGACTTAGAAAAGAAGAGAAGGCAGGACCATAGGAAAAAAATTGACAAAATTTTATATGTGAACAAAGATAGATAGTTATAGAAGTAATGTCAACCCATATCTGTCATCTTGGGAGAATGACTGCAGTTTCCAATGGATGTGGAACTCTGCTGGTGGGAAAGGTGGGGAATTATATCCATTGCCTTATAATTTTGTAAATCAATATTAAATCACTAACAACAACAACAACAAAAATTCATGTGACTAGATTTGAAAATGAGTCATCCCTTGGCCCTCTAGACAAAACTAAACCCAAAATCAAAGCCTGTAAGTATGCAGACCTGGAAAAGCCATGGTTATACTTACGACATCGCTAGAGCTGGACTGTGTAGCAGAAGAGGAAGACACTGGACCTGATGAAGAGTTTGAAGAGTGTTTACTAAGAGATTCCGAAGTTTTACTTCTACATTTTCCAAGAGCTTCATTTTCTTCAGATAGATTATTATTACATTTATCTAACTGCTGAGTATCTACTATCAAGGTAACACCATTTCCTGAAAGAGTGGCAAGAGATTGGAAAACGTTTCTTCCCGTTAAATACACACAACACAGAAAAGCCTCTAATACCAGGGCAATCAAGGAGAAGCTCTTACCATTGCAGGAAGGCTCCGGCCTGTTCTGCAAACCCCACTGCTTTGAGATCCAATCTCTGTACGTGGCAACTTCATCTGTTACTCTAATTATTCTACCTAATATGCTGCATGTGTATAAAAGGGGGAAAGGAAAAAGAAAAAAAAAGAGGAGGGGGTACATTAATGTGAAGAAGATAAGAAGCCACAGCCAATTCTGACACAATGGGTTAGTCTCAGTGAAGTCTCTTACCTCTCTGTTTCGTTGTTGGGATAGTACTTTGCTATTGGTGACACAGCATGACTCAAAACAACATAAGCATAGTCAAAGGCCTGCTTCACTTGCATGGCCCCATAGGAACTCCTTCCAACATCATTCCCTTCAAGAGAAACATAGCATTAAAACAGTCAGCATGGCAATTGCTTAATATGTTCCTACGTTAATTGTTAATATGCTTAATATGAATTATATGTTCCTGGACTCTTTTCCAAGAGAATTGTACTCAGAATCTTGTATCTACACAAGACCACATGCTCTGGACACGGGGCTCATTTAATACAAGTACCTTTTTTTTTTTTTTTTTTTTTTTGCCTCCAGGATTATTGCTGGGGCTTGGTGCCTGCACTATGAATCCACTGCTCCTGGAGGCTATTTTCCCCATTTTTTTGTTGCCCTTGTTGTTATTGTTGTGGCTGGATAGGACAGAGAGAAATGGACAGAGATGGGGAAGAGAGAGGGGGGAAAGGACAGACACCTGCAGACTTGCTTCACATCCGTGAAGTGAACCCCCTGAAGGTGGGGAGCCAGGGGCTCGAACCAGGATCCTTATGGTGGTCCTTGTGCTTCGCTCCATGTGCACTTAACCCACTGTGCTACTGGCCTGGCCCCCTATAAGTACCTTCTTACAGCATACAAACCACCCAATTCTGCTCCTACACAGGCTGCTCCCATGCACACACACAATTATTCCCTCCTAAGAGCTAAACTCAGTTAAGTGAAAGTTGGAGCCCACCACATGGTTAGTTTCCCCACTTTGGGTTATTTTCCATTCAGATAGGCAAAAGGAGAGACAGTGGAAGAGCTTCTTCCAGTATCACACTGACCACACACAGTACCACACATGTGGTAGCAGGGCTCAAACCTGGGCTGTGCGTGCACCCTTATCTGGTAAGCTATCTCTCCAGAACTACCTATGTCCTTTTTATTTTATAATAGTTTTTATTGGATAAAGACAAAGAGAAATTGAGAGGGGAGGGGAATATAGAGAGGGAAAGAGACAGAGAGACACCTACAGCCTTATTCCACCACTCATGAAGCTTTCCTCCTGCAGATCAGAAATACCTATTTTCTAAAGCTTCTATGCTCTAAAACTCCCACCGTAAATTATGAGCTCTGGAAGAAAAAACCATCTTTGTGCTCTTTAAGCTGAGTAGATTCCTATTTACTACTTCATCAAATGAATAAGCACATAAAATTATTAATATTTACATGTTAATATAGGTCTAAAGGGAGCTTCTATATAACTGTCTCTTAACTCCCTTGGGCCCTTACTTATGTTCTCTTTCTTCCTTTCATCATTACAGGAGATTCACTGCTCTAGGGTGTTTTTTTAATTTGTTTGTTTTTCTTTTCTTTTTTTTTTAAATATTATTTATTTATTCCCTTTTGTTGCCTTTGTTGTTATTATTGTTGTCATTGTTGTTGGATAGGACAGAGAGAAATGGAGAGAGGAGAGGAAGACAGAGAGGGGGAGAGAAAGACAGACACCTGCAGACCTGCTTCACCGCCTGTGAAGAGACTCCCCTGCAGGTGGGGAGCCGGGGGCTCGAACCGGGATCCTCACGCCGGTCCTTGTGCTTGGTGCCACCTGCGCTTAACCCGCTGCGCCACCGCCCGGCTCCCTGTTTTTCTTTTGCCCCCAGATACATAGATAAACAGAGGCAGAAAGAGAGACAAAGAAGGGGGGATCACATTACCTAAGTTTCCTCCAGTGCCATGAGGCCTGGGCTTGAACCTGATTTGCATACATGGTCCGCACTTACTTTCCAAGTTAACATATTAAAGCAAGTGACTAAAATCACTTTCACTAAAGTCTGACAGTGGATAATCTAAATATTTTATAACTACATCAGGAAAAAAAAATTGCTGCCCAGCAAAACTAGGTTACAAGCAAGTAAGTAGAACTCCATAAAAGCATGGAAGGAATTTATTTTCTGTTTCAAGTCAGCATGAAGCTGAACAAAGCACAGACAGGTTGCAAAATTAAAGAGGAATGGAAATTAAAAAGGAAAATAAACTTGTCTCTTTTAACCCTTTGCTCCTAGGCTCAGAGATGTATTTCAGTGCTCACAGCCTTTAAGGATTCAAAAGCATCCCATTAAGGCCTGGCAACTGGTTGGGATTCTAGGCAATAGGACCTGAGAAAAATGGCTGCTGCCCTGGAGAGGTACACAAGCCCACCTAAACACAGTTAACATCCATTCTGCTTTGCCTAATGGATTATACTCCCATTTTCTAAGTATGTATGTTTTTCTTGTATGTGTGTTTGTTTACTCTGGTATCTTAGTTTGTACAGTATTTTGATTAAAAAACAAAGACTTCAAGTGGCCAGGCGGTGGTGCACCTGGTTGAGCACATACATTACAGTGTGCAAGGACCCAGGTTCAAGCCCCTGGTCCCACTGCAGGGGGAAAACTTCACAAAGGATGAAGCAGGGCTGCAGGTTTCTCTGTCTTCCTACCTATCTCCTCTCCTCACTCAATTCTTCTCTGTCTCTATACAATAATAAATAAAATTAAATTTAAAAAAACAATGACTACAATCAAAAGTATGTCCTTAATTTTTCACTTGGAAGGGATTTAAAGTACAAAATGGTGGCTGACATTGTCTTTTCTTTGAGTGCCCACAAATTTACCTAATATCAATACCTGGTTGTAAAGGATCTTCAATATAAAGCATTGATGGCCTGTAACCATCTAGCATATTTTTCTGTACTTCATCTTTGGCCACATATGAACCACCATCCTTTATCCGGATGCCAGTCTTTAAATAATTGAAGTGTCGCCCATATAATTCAAAAAATTCTATTAAGAGAACACCATAGTTTGTATTGGGGATGCAAGCATCTTCCCTGGGATGTAACTAAAAACAGAAGGAAAAAGAGAGAGAGATTATATTGGATCTTGAGTTACCAAGGTGGGGATAATAAATGACATCCTGACTTCTACATATGATGCAGCATTTGCTTCTACTCTACAATTTGAAGGATGGTGTAATAGGCTGTATTACAGCTATAAACACTTTAAAGGCCTGGATGAGGAACAGTGGGGGCCATACATAAGGCTGCACTATACGGCTGCCTCAAGAGGGTGGCAGGGCTGGCTTGGCCCCACACAGCAGGGAGAAGTCACTCTGCTTCACAGAAGCAGAGCCAGCAGGAGCCTACATTGTACCGAGTAAATACAATGGCAACAGTAAGGCTTCTAACTCAGCTCACAAAGATAGCAGGCCTCAGTTCTTGCTAAACTTACAAGATTAATTGCTTAGCACACATTTTTGACCTCTGTTCAACTATTTACACTACAGAAACCATGCCATACCTTTGCATGTTAAGATTTATAGTGAAGTCTCACAAATACAAAACCATGTGGAGGTTAAGGATGATTTTTTTATAAGAATTTCCAGGCAAAAAAAATTTTTTTTTCCTAAAAATTTTAAAATACTTATTTGTGGGAAGGGGAGATAGCATAATAGTTATGCAAAGAAATTCTCAGGCCCGAGGCTCCAAAATCCCAGGTTCAATCCCCTATACTACCATAAGCCAGAGCAGAGCAGTGTGCTGGTGAAAATTAAATACTTACTTGCTAAATTATAAAAAGATACCCAGCTCAAATGAAAACATAATAAAGAAAGCATTCCGATTACAACTTGATTCATTTCTTTCTGAAACAATTTCCTAATTAAAAACAACAACAAAAAAACCCAAGAAATACTAGTACATGATGTCACCATGTGACTTACCTGAAGGAAACTGACTGCCATTAAAAAAAGGCTATAAGAACCAATTCCACCTGTAAATACTTCATTAAGGTCCCTCTGCAATAAGAACTGTTTCAATACTAAAACCAAGTATGGCAATACAGGATATTTCTGGAAAAGAGTAAAATTATATTTTCAGTGATTTATATTATCAATAATAGCTGTAAGCATTATTGTAAGCAGTCTAAGCGGGTCCTTACACTACAAACTTTGAGAGATATGCAATGCAGCAAACTTGTCATTTTAAGATAAAACTGAAGAGAAACCAGTTATAAATCAGGTTTCTCTTCTCACACTGAAAACCTAAAAATGGGACAGAGGGTAAGAAAGCATAATGGTTATGCAAAGAGACTCCCACACCTGAGGCTCCGAAGTCCCAGGTTCAATCCCTAGCACCACCATGAGCCAGAGCTGAGCCGTACTCTGGTTAAAAAAAATTAAAAAAAAAAAAAACCAAAAAACTAAAAATATGTAAATTATAATAGTGCCCAAGTGCTCACTATGGGGCAGGAACCATAGAAATATTCATTTTGTACATTCAGCTATCCATTCATAAATAACTAAAGAAATAGCTTGGGACAAGGTTTTGCAACTTAAAGCACTAAACCAGTGGGACTTTTTTTTTTTTTAATTATTTATTCCTTTTGTTGCCCTTGTTGTTTCATTATTGTAGTTATTATTATTGTTGTTACTGATGTTGCTGTTGTTGGGTAGGACAGAGAGAAGTGAAGAGAGGAGGCGAAGACAGAGGGGGAGAGAAAGACAGACACCTGCAGACCTGCTTCACCGCCTGTGAAGTGCCCCCCCCCCCCCCCCCCCGCAGATGGGGAGCCAGGGGCTTGAACCAGGATCCTTACACTGGTACTTGCACTTTGCGCCATGTGTACTTAACCTGCTGTGCTATCACCTGACTCCCATCCAGTGGGACTTTTAAGGAAGCAGTTCATTTGTGTTTATTTTTAAATATTTTTATTTATTTATTATTGGATAGAGAGGGAAGGGGAGAGACAGAGAGGGAGAGAGACAGAGAGACCCGCAGCCCTGCTTTACCACTCGTCAAGCTTTTCCCCTCCAAGTGGGGACCAAGGCCTTGAACCTGGGTCCTCGCACACTGTAATCTGTGTGCTCAACCAGGTGTGTCACTGCCTGGCCCCCATTTTTTTTTTTTCTAATGAGTGAACTTCTCACACCTCACTCAATGCTACTTTATGAGAAATGGCTCATGCAATGCAATGCATTTAGACTTTTTAGCCAACGTCATGCATAGTATTTTACTTTACAAAGAAAAAGAGACATAACTGGGCAGCTTAGCCAGCACTTCTGAACCTTGTTTCATCATCTGCAATATGGGAATAGTCTGTCAAATGGGAATAATTGGGCTGTTCTAAGAACTAAATGAAGGGTGTCTGGCAGTAGTGCAGTAGGTTGAGCACACGTGGTGCAAAGTGCAAGGACCGACTCAAAGATCCCGGTTCGAGCCCCCGGCTCCCCACCTGCAGGGGGTCGCTTCACAAGCAGTGAAGCAGGTCTGCAGGTGTCTTTCTCTCCCCCAGTCTTCCCCTCCTCTCTCCATTTCTCTCTGTCCTATCCAGCAACAAAGACATCAATAACAACAACAATAATAACTACAACAATAAAACAACAAGAGCAACAAAAGGGAATAAATGAATAAAAATAATCATTTAAAAAAAAGAAAGAACTAAATGAATTGAGCCGTGCAGAGTACATAGTAATATGCCTAGCATGTAGTTATGTGGCTGCTGTTATCCGCTTCAGCAATGTCATTAGAATCTTTATGGTTTTCCACAGGACTGGCTAGTGGGTCTGGGTCACCTGGTAGAATACACTCATCACCATGTTCAGGGACTTGGGTGATAGCACCCAGCCATTTTTTTCCCCTTTAACTGCCACCAGGGTTACCGATGGGGCTCAGAGTTAGCACTATGAATCCACTGCTCCCAATGGCCTTTTTTTTTTTTTTTTTTTTTTGTGCTGAGTTAGGGCTGCTTGTATGCTCAGTTTCACTAATCAGAGGCCAGCTTGTTTCATGGAAATAGACAGACAGACATCAGAGCACTGGAGCTTCTCCCAGCGCTGGGCTACTCTCCTGTGGAACTGGGACTTGAGCACAGCAAAGAACACACCCTACCAGGGAGTTCTCTCCAGCCCTAGAAAAAAATCATAAAAGCAAATGCCTAAAGGTAGCAGAATTACATGTGGCTTCTACTTCCTTCTTCATACTTTCCTCTGTTTTCTAGAGATGTCGCAATGAACACATATATAATGCTCCCATGAAATAAAGTTTATATGTTTACAAATCATGACAAAGTAAGCAAGCAAAGAAAGAAGTATTTTTAAGCATTATGATTGAAAACAGCAACAGATTTAGTCTCTTTAAAGAACAATAAGCCAGAGGTTGGGAGAAAGCTCATGGAATAGAGCAGTCATATTGTCGCCATCGTTTTTGGGGTTGTCACTGCTCTGGGTCACCACATGGGAGCACAGTGAACACTGCCTGTGCTGGGTCCAGAGATGCTACGTAAAGCGGGGCTGTGACGTCTACACTCTGTTTGCCAAACAGCAAAGAACACAAAGGTAGGCCCAGATGCTGCTCACAGCAGTATCCAGCCTATGTAGAAGGCCCTGGGTTCATTACCTGGCACTACATTTAAAAAAGGAGGAGGAGGGGGAGGATGGGGAAGGAAAAGAAAAGGAAGGGGATTTTACAGAGACATTTTGTCTATCTGCCTACACCTTTGGACATAAAAATTTTTACTTCCAGCAATATTTCCCCCAAACAATTGCAAGTGACAGATGTGTGCGTGGAAAGCACCTTTGGTAAAGCTCCTGGCAACAACACTGGGAAAGGCACTGCTCAAAGCATGTGGCGGCCTGACTGCTGTGTAGTCAATAAAAGAGTAAAAGGAGCCTGCATGAATTCAAATAAATACATACGATAAAACACCCTCCAAAAATACAATTTTTTAAAGAAGACAAGTATATGGGCCAGGAGCTAGCTCAACTAGCAGAATATACACTTTATGAAGAAGGAACCTGAGTCAAGCCCCAGTACCACATGAGAGCTCCACAGCATTAGAAGAAGCTCCACAGATGGGGGTGGGTAGGGTGGGATAGTAATGGAATGTCATCTTATCTAAAACAAATAAGTACATGACCATGTGTTGAATACCACAAGGTCACAAGTTTGATCCCTGGCACTGCATATGTCAAACCAGATAGGTACTCTGCCTCTCTCTCTCTCTTTTTTCTTTTGCCTCCAGGGTTATGGCTGGGGCTCGGTGCCAGCATTACGAATCCACTGCTCTTGGAGGCCATTTTTCCCACTTTTGTTGCCCTTGTTGTTGTTGTTGTTGTTGTTATTGTCACTGTTGCCACTGGTGTAGTTGTTGGATAGGACAGAGAGAAATGGAGAGAGGAGGGGAAGACAGAGAGGGGGAGAGAAAGATAGACACCTGCAGACCTGCTTCACCGCCTCTGAACTGACCCCCCTGCAAGTGGGGAGTCGCCAGCTCAAACCAGGATCCTTATGCTGGTCCTTGCGCTTGGTGTCATGTGCACTTAAACTATCTTAAGGGAATACATAGCACTAAAAAAAGCAAAAAAAACTGACTTTGCAGCCCAGCAGACGGCGCGATGATGTAGCACAGGACTTGCAAGCATGAGGCGCAGCACCACATGGGCCAGAGCACATTAGTCTCTGTCTCCTTATGAGAAAGAATCCATAGAATAGAATTTTCAAACATTTGCTTAACCCTTAATTCTTTCTTTAAATAACTATACATTGTAATCTTACAACCTTCTAACTCCCTAATCACAAGTAAAAAATGAAAATTGCACATAAAATGTTTAGCAAAGTCTGTTAGACCCACCACCACCACAGAGACCCCCAAAACTCCATTTCTCCAAGTTCCACTGAGAAAAGACTGTAAAATGTCTAACCTTGGTAAAATCTTTGATGAGGTCAGCTGCTCTCACACCATTCTGTACATTAAAGCTGATATCAACTTTCACTTCAGTAAAAGAATCTGTTAATTTAATAATAGGTACCTAGAAAGAGAAGAAAAATTTTGAAACACTTTAATCAAATCAGACAAGGAAATTGGGGGAAGGTGGTGACTAGTTTGAAGTGCAGGCCTCCTTCTACCTCAGTGTGTTTACTTTCTAGACAGTTCATGTCGCATATTTTGCTTTTAACTAAAGCATACAGCTTATTTCTGACATTCTTATTAGCTAAAAAAATTGGAATTTTTCAGCTAACATAAACTGTTCTCAATATTTTTTCCAACCAGGTGTAAAATCAATAATTATGAATGTCACATTCCAAACTGTGTCTAATAAGAAAATGGTTATTTTCTTTTTTTTAAATATATTTTTATATTTATTTATTCCCTTTTGTTGCCCTTGTTGTTTTATTGTTGTAGTTATTATTGTTGTCATTGTTGTTGGATAGGACAGAGAGAAATGGAGAGGGGAGGGGGAAGACAGAGAGAGGGAGAGAAAGATAGACACCTGCAGACCTGTTTCACTGCTTGTGAAGCGACACCCCTGCAGGTGGGGAGCCAGGGCTTGAACCGGGATCCTTATGCGGGTCCTTGTGCTTAGCGCCACCTGCGCTTAACCCGCTGCACTACAGCCCGACTCCCGAAAATGGTTATTTTCTTAAGTCACATCAAATCACCCACTGGCATTATTGGTTAGTTTTCTAAATAACATCCTTCATCCCACCAAAAAAAAAAAAAAAAAAAATCATCGTAAGATCTCAAATATATATGACATGTCAGGAATTCTTCATCACCATCCCCCTCTCCCCCCCCCCAAAAAAAACATGTGCTGTAAGAGATGGTACAGTGGCCAAAGTGTTGGGCCACCAAGCATGAGTTCCTGAGATCAATACCTGGCAGTGCATATACCAGAGTGAGGCTTTGCTTCTCTCTTCTTTTTTTTTTTGTTTTATTATTATTATTTATTTATTTATTTATTTTTTGCTTCTCTCTTCTTTTCTGTTAATAAAAATAAATTAATCTTATATTCTCTCCTCTTACCCTCTATTTGTATGATGTATTAGAAAAACTCAGGGGGTCGGGCAGTAGTGCACCGGGTTAAGTGGCAATAGTACAAAGTGCAAGGACCCACGGAACGATCCCGGCTCAAGCCCCCAACCCAGCTTCCCACCTGCAGGGGGGCCACTTCACAAGCGCTGAAGATGGCCTGCCAAGTATCTTTCTCTCTCCCTATCTTTCCCTTCTCTCTTAATTTCTCTCTGTCCTACTCAATAAAGAAAAAAAAAAAAAGGGAAAAAAAATGGAAAAAAATCCAAGAGCAGTAGATTCATACCAATCCCCAGCAGTAACCCTGGAGGAAAAACAAAAAACAAAACAAACAAACAAAGCCCTCAGACCAGGAAATTCTACATGCAGAACTGGGTTTTGAAGTTAAAAGTTTTTTTTTTTAAATATTTTATTTATTTATGAGAAAGATAGTAGGAGAGAGAAAGAACTAGACACCACTGTGGCACATGTGCTCCCGGGGATTGAACTCAGGACGTCATGCTTAAGAATCCAAAGTTTTATCATTTTGCCACCTCCCGGACCACTGAAGTTAAATGTTTTTTTTTTTTTTTTTTTTAATTTTTTTCTTTATATTTATTTATTCCCTTTTGTTGCCCTTGTTGTTTTATTGTTATAGTTATTATTGTTGTTATTGATGTCGTCATTGTTGGATAGGACAGAGAGAAATGGAGAGAGGAGGGGAAGACAGAGAGGGGGAGAGAAAGACAGACACCTGCAGACCTGCTTCACCGCCTATGAAGCGACTCCCCTTGCAGGTGGGGAGCCAGGGGCTCGAACTGGGATCCTTACTAGTCCCTGCGCTTTGCGCCACCTGCGCTTAACCCGCTGTGCTACCACCTGACTCCCGTTAAATGTTTTTTTAAAACCAATAATACAATTTTTTTTTCTAAGAAAACCTAATAAACAAAATTTCGAATCACAAAAAAAGAGATATATTTAGTTCTATAATGAACATCCATAAAGATTTTCAGTGACTATTCCAGGTATAGTGAAAATGTGTTTTATTTACTAAACTTCAATTTCTATCTTTCAATAATGTGAAGTAAAATTAAATAGAACAGTAATATGCTCAAAGCAAGTAAAATTGCTAGCCATCTATATTTGAGTATAAAAATTTTCTGTTAAAAGCAAGCAGACTAAGTCTGAGCCTCAGGAGAACTATGGTGGTTATCTCTGGGAGGTGGCAGGGTGAAGATACAGAATTCTGGTGGTGGGTCTTACAATCTTGTAACCTACTATTAATTACAAATAAAAAATGAATAAAATAAGTTTTTCTATTAAAATCTCTCCTGTGAATACTGTACGTGATATTACTAAATATTATTATTTTTTAAATATTTTTATTTATTCATTAATGAGAAATGATAGGAGAGAGAGAAAGAACCAGACATCACTCTGGTACGTGTGTTGCCCGGGATTGAACTCAGGACCTTATGCTTGAGAGTCTAGTGCTTTAGCCACTGAGCCACCTCCCGGACCACAGATATTATTATTTTTTAATATTTATTTTCTTTTGTTGCCCTTTTTTATTGTTGTTGTTATTGATGTTGTTGTTAGGACAGAGAGAAACGGAGAGAGGAGGGGAAGACAGAGAGGGGGAAAGAAAGACAGATACCTGCAGACCTGCTTCACCACTTGTGAGGAGACTCCCTGCAGGTGGAGAGCCTGGGGCTTGAATCAGGATCCTTATGCCGGTCCTTGCACTTCGCACCATGTGCACTTAACCTGCTGTGCTACTGCCCGACTCCCTAAATATTATTTTTAAACAAGTGCATGACTAGAAAAAGTTCATTTTTTTATAAGGAAAAAAGTTTCTGTACAAGTACTGTGATCATTAACATAAAGAAAGCTTCCTCCAGTGTGGTGGGGGCCAGGTTTGAACCCAGGTTGTATGCAGGACAAGGCAAGTGCACTTGCCCACCTCCCACACCTACTAAGACTGAGCAAGTCTCACGCAAACCTAACTAGAGTTATAAGATGAAATACTGAAGAACTTACAGTTGCTTTGTCTAGAACTTTCACCGAATCCTCATCTGCAACTTTATGCTTCCGAAGAGCTTCTTCCAGGGTCCAGAGGGGAAGGTTCTCCCACTTCCCAAACACCACAAGGTCAATGTCACTGAGCACAGAGAACAAATGTCAAAGCTGAGGTGCCAAGAGATCACGTTTGAATATTCATTCAAGCTCACAGGCTTCAAATTAGGGTATTAAGCCTATTTCTCACCCAGCCCAATGTAGGTGACTCTCTTACTAGAATCAAAGTGGAAGCTGGCTGTTTGGTTTTTTTGTTTTGTTTTGTTTTTTTAATATTTATTTATTTTTCCTTTTGTTGCCCGTGTCTTATTGTTGTAGTTGTTGTTATTGATGTTGTCGTTGTTAGAAAGGACAGAGAGAAATAGAGAGAGGAGGAGAAGACAGAGAGGGGGAGAAAAAGATAGACGCCTGTAAACCTGCTTCACCACCTGTGAAGCGACTCCCCTTGCAGGTGGGGAGCTGGGGGCTCGAACTGGGATCCTTATGCCGGTCCTTGTGCTTTGATGCCCTTGTTATTGTTATTATTGTTGTTGTTGGGTAGGACAGAGAAATTAAGAGGAGAGAGGAAGACAGAGGGAGAGAGAAAGACACCTGCAGACCTGCTTCACTGCTTGTGAAGCAACCCCCCTGCAGATGGGGAGCCACCGGCTCAAACCAGAATCTTTATGCCAGTCCTTGTGCTTTGCACCATGAGTGTTTAACCCACTGTGTTACTGCCCAAGGGGGTCATAATTTTTTAACAAGTAGATTCTCAGGATTTTGCTGCAGTTCTAAACCTAAATAAGAAATAATATTAATGAAGTTGACTATTCATGGGTTTTATAAGCCTAGGATATGAATGGGCAGAAAACAGATTTAAAAAAAATTTTTTTTAGTATTTATTTATTCCCTTTTGTTGCCCTTGTTTTATTGTTGTAGTTATTATTGTCGTCATTATTGTAAGTGATCTGACCACAATATAAACAAAACCAGGACAGAGAGAAATGGAGAGAGGAGGGGAAGACAGAGGGGAGGAGAAA
Organism: Erinaceus europaeus; assembly: GCF_950295315.1. NCBI lineage: Eukaryota > Metazoa > Chordata > Mammalia > Eulipotyphla > Erinaceidae > Erinaceus > Erinaceus europaeus. The sequence goes on from NC_080163.1 coordinate 160,358,827, forward strand.
GATAGACACCTGCAGACCTGCTTCACCACCTGTGAAGTGACTCCCCTGGAGGTGGGGAGCTGGGGGCTCGAACCAGGATCCTCACGCCGGTCCTTGCGCTTTGCGCCACCTATGTTTAGCCTGCTACGCTACTGCCCGACTCCCATGAAAACAGATTTTTGTTGCTCTTGTTTTATTTTATTTTATCTATTTTTGTAGTTATTATTGATGTCATTGTTGTTGGGTAGGACAGACAGAAATGGAGGGAAGATGGGGACAAAAAGAGGGGGAGAGAAAGACAGACACCTACAGACCTGCTTCACCACCTGTTTATATGGGACAAAGTAAACGAAAGAAAGAGATGAGAGAAGGATGAAGGGATAGAAAGAAGACTAGGATAGACGCTTTAATTATGCCGTACTATGCACTAAAAATACATTAAGAAGGTAGATCTTGTGGTACGTGATCTGACCACAATATAAACAAAACCAGGATGGAATGGTTTGCCTTTGCAATGACCACACAACTGCAAACCCTAGAGAACAGGGATTCATCCTTCAGGAGATCCCTGCCACTGTGCACCTCCCCAACAATGTCCATTCACTTGAGAGGCTGAAACAAAAACCAGGGTCCTGAAACAGGGACTGAGATCTTCCTTAGGGAAACAGGTTGCATCCTTAATTTCTGGCTCAGGATGCTGAGTAAACAGTAGCCAGGACATTGATTTTTCAAGAATAAAAAAAATAAGACCTGGCGATCCCAAGCACACACAGCTCAACAGTTTAATCAGATTTTTCCCATGTCTGCGTAAGTGGGCTACACTATTACAGAGCCAAGCGTTCTCTGCAGGGCAGTCAACTGCTAAAATTTTTAACAAACTGATTTCGCTGCCGTATTGTTCTTTTTTTACATCTATCTCTATCATCTCAGTTAGATAAGTTGAACTTTATCTCAAGATAAATCAAATAAATGCAGGTGACTTTGTTTCATAAATGTTTTATTTTTACTCTTACAACCAAAATGAATACGGTCGAGTAAAAAATATATAATCACTTGAAAGTTATAGAAATGTACTAACCTAGTGGGCAAATACAGGCCAGTTTTAAAACTTCCAAATATCTGGACCTAGAAGAGAAAAAGTTATTAAGATTTCAAATGACAAGGCAAGCAATGAAGAAATGTTAGGTTTTGCTACCCTCTACTGGTACATTTTAGTATCACATCCACATCTTTTTTTTTTTTTTTTTTTCCTCCATGGTTATTGCTGGGGCTCAGTGCCTGCACCATAAATCCACTGCTCCTGGAGGCTATTTTCCCCCCCTTTTGTCGCCCTTGATGTGGTTATTATCGTTATTGTTTACGTTGTTTGTTGTTGGATAGGACAGAGAGAAATGGAGAGAGATGGGGAAGACGGGGAGAGAAAGATAGACACCTGCAGACCTGTTTCACTCCCCTGCAGGTGGGGAGCCGGGGGCTCAAACCGGGATCCTTATACTGGTCCTTGCGTTTTGCGCCACGTGTGCTTAACCTGCTGCACTACTGCCCGACTCCCCACATCCACATTTTTATCTCATTAATAAGCAGGCTTCACTGGCAAACATTTCAAATATCCTTTAAAACCAAGTGCGAAGCATATAGACTAAAATAGAAAATTGTCAAAAGTAAGATTCATGTCAATAGCGTTTCCTTACAAATTCAGGCATAGCTGTTAAGTCCTTAAACTTTGTTCCCCGGGCAAGTGCCTTCTCACATTGCTGAATTAGGACCAGACAACTTCACCTGCAGAGAGCAGGCAATGTCCTTCTAACATCAGGTTGTTATAACACAGGGACACAACCAATGTCCAGCCCACAGAGACCCAAGCATCGGAGTACACAAGTAACTGCAGTTACTTGTGTAGGATGGACAGGATGGACAGCAGATGCTCAACCTCTGAAGTGAAAAGGACCTGGGAATCTTATCACATGTTTCTCAGCTACAGAAATCTGGAGAAAATCTACACCTCACAGACTGGCAAGATAACTTGCCTGTTAGGGTACCTGCACTGCTGGGTGCACAACCTAAGTTGAGCACCCAGTAGGCCACACGGAAGTACCTCACCAGCTTTGGTGCTGTGGGGTCTCTCTATCTGAAGGAGTCAACCTGCAGTGGTGAAGCCTTGGAGACAATAACAACAACAAAGACTTAGACCAGTATCTCAACCTCAACACTACTGATATTTGGGGCAGATCAGTCTGTTGTAAGAGGCTGCTCCATACACTGTAGGATGTAGCAATAGCCTTGGCCTCTGTTCACTGCAAGTCAGGAATGTCTCCCCAGTTATAATAACCCCAAACATCTTGGACATGAACAAATATGTCCCGGGGGCAAATATCTCCCCAGCTGACAGCCAGATTGCGATCACATAGAAGACACTGAAGTGACAAATAATAATGTGGCTGTTTAGTAAAATATTAGTGTCCTCTTCCCTTTGCATTCAGGATGTTATCTGAAGCTTTGTTTTGCCAAATGGAAACACAAAACAAACCCGGACAACAAAAAAAGACCATAGCTTCCATGAGTCGAAACAAAAGACACAGGAAAAAAAGTACCACAGATTCTAGTTTCCTGCTTCTTGTGAGTGGATGAAACTGTAAAAAAGACCTGACGGGAGCCCTAAAAAGTAAAGTGTTAATGTAGTATCAATGAGAACTTAAAAAGGGGGGTGGGATCTTAAGCAAAACTTAGTGTTTGCTGGGTGGGGGTGAGAGGAGAAGAGAGAAGGGAGGAATAGGATGGACTGACAGCTGCACTGACCCAGGGAAGACCTGAGAGATTCCTACCTAGCATTTTTATTCTACTATAAACAATTACATAGTGTTTATAATAGCAAGTTGAATCAAAATAGTCATGGGGTTTTGATGCAGCACATGCAACTAAGGCTTGAGTTGCTTTTTTTTTTTTTTTTTTTTTTTTAACAAGAGTGAGTCATAAGCATAATTCACCTCCAGCAGCTGCTATTCAGTGCTGCCATAGAGAAAAAGGCCCAGGTCATTTGATTTAATGAAAATAATCAGGAAGTCCTCAATTGTCTAAAACTCAAACAGGTTATAACTCTACACAGGCCCCTGCAGGTGAGAACTCTGAAGGCACATGCTCCCCACGCTGTGGACAGGGATACTGCCCAGGCGTCCACCCGGCTACTCACGTCAGCACTGGGCCAGAGCTCCTTGATCACACTCTCGATCCTGTTCACCACCTCCATGCGCATCTTCTCCTCTTCTGGTCTTGGAGACATATATTCATAAAAATCACTGATTTCTTCATGCAGGCTGAAGAGAAAAAAGGAAAAAATTAATACGGGGAAAAATAGCAAATTAAACTAAATGATCGCTGACAGATGACTGGATGAAGAAGTTACGGAGTGAACACTACTATTCGGCCATTGAAAGAGGACACTGCGCTCAGTGGGATAAGTAATGGCATGAAAGACAACTGCCATACAGCTTCACTCACATGTGGAATGGAGGTAACTAAAGCAAACTTGCAGAATAGCAACAGCAGCCAAACTGATTCTTAAGACTCTACAAAAACCACAGTGGTTATGAGGCCAGGGGGGAATAGGTGGTGGTGGTGTGATGACACAAGAGCTTCAGTGGTGAGTGTAGAGAGTTGTAGGTACATATATATCTATGTATAGGTGTGAAGCTAGATGCATAAAATCTTGTCAACCAGCATTAGCTTAATAGAGCATAACAATGCATTAAAAAAAAACACAGAGCTGTAAGAAGGAGCCTATACTAAAGGACTGCAAATCAGCTTCAACAAGTGTTTAGATAAGTGATTTAGTGGCTGTGATTTCATTTAAAGGAAAAGAACTACACCAACTCCAAAACAGTGCTTTAATGCCTAGCAGTTCTGGTTCAGGGAAAAAGTAACTGCTGTCTAAATAATAATAGTTACTATTATTACCTTTTTAAACTTATTATTATTGACAGCATGATCATTGCTGGCAACGAACCACTGTTTCCAGCGGCCTTTCTTTGCTAGAGACAGAGCTATATGAGGGAAAGGTGGAGGGACAGAGAGGGAGAGAAAGAGATACCTGCGGTACTGTTTCTTGGCTGATGAAGCTTCCCCTCTATAGGTGGGAACTAGGGGCTTGAACTCCTTGGTAATGTGTGTGCTCTACTACTACATGGCCCCTGAATTTACTTCTCAACTTAAGATAGCCAAGTAAGATTAACATTATCAGATAAACTGCTTTTGACAATACAGATTAACAGAGGAAAAGATTCATACAACAACAAAAAATTCAATAAGGGCAGGACCAATCTAATGAGAGATCACTATCTTAAATTATCTTATCCAATTAAATCTTAACTCAGCCGATGAGTTTATGTTCATTGAGTTTTATCTCAACTTTAATATTACAGCTCAAGCTAGGCTAGAATGGGAACAAATAAAAATTTTTTAAAAAGTCAAAACAACCAAATGAAATGAGGAATTTCAAGGAGTCTTGATGAAAGCACATGAGCAGCTTTCACAGTGTCTATCAGCTGCCTGTCCAAGACACTTGCTGGGTGCAGGTAGTTTTGTTTTAATGCTGAAGTGTGGGAGTCGGGCTGTAGTACAGGTGGCGCAAAGCACAAAGACCGGCATTAAGGATCCCGGTTCGAACCCTGGCTCCCCACCTGCAGGGGAGTCGCTTCACAGGCGGTGAAGCAGGTCTGCAGGTGTCTATCTTTCTCTCCTCCTCTCTGTCTTCCCCTCCCTCTCTCCATTTCTCTCTGTCCTATCCAACAACAACAACAACAATAATAACTACAACAATAAAACAACAAGGGCAACAAAAGGGAAAAAATAAATAAAATAAATATAAAAAAAAGTATTTAATGCTGAAGTGTAAGGCCTGGCCTCTACCTTTACACATCTGATCCAGAGACACAAACACAAAGAGGTAAGGCATTCTGGTAAGCTTTCTGGAGTAAGAACTCCTCTCCTACCCCTCTGTCATCCAACCTTCACAAAAGCAAAACAGTCTGTCTTTCAGAATGTTCCATCAACAAGTGTCAAATGAACAGGTCAGCCAGAAAAAGACCTGAAAGGAATGCCTAGGAGCCAAGGCTCCAGGAAGGAACTCTCCAAGCAGGAGGTGTGAGGCACTCCCAAGAAGCAGGCTGGGGAGGAGCGGGAGACACACATGGAGAGAAGGGCAGTGCTGAAAGGCAGGAGCCTCTGAATAAGAAGCCAACAAACTGAGACTTTCCCCTGTGGCAACAAGAAGAAGACTGCTTCAATATTTCTGAGAGGGCCTAGGGACTGACTTCAAAAATGCAGCCTTTGAAAAAGGTTCATTTGGGGGGGTCGGGCGGTGGCGCAGTGGGTTAAGTGCATGTGGCGCAAAGCGCAGGGACCGGCGTAAGGATCCCAGTTCGAGCCCCCGGCTCCCCACCTGCAGGGGAGTCGCTTCACAGGCGGTGAAGCAGGTCTGCAGGTGTCTATCTTTCTCTCCCCTTCTCTGTCTTCCCCTCCTCTCTCCATTTCTCTCTGTCCTATCCAACAACGAATTGTGTCAACAAGGGCAATAATAATAACCACAACGAAGCTACAACAAGGGCAACAAAAGGGGGGGAAAATGGCCTCCAGGAGCAGTGGATTCATGGTGCAGGCACCGAGCCCAGCAATAACCCTGGAGGAGAGAAAAAAAAAAAAGGTTCATTTGGCAAGTGTGTAAATAGGCTAGCAGAGATGAGCTGGATGCAGAAAGAATAGCTTATAAATTACTTTAACTCCAGAGAGGTTGGGTGAAGGCCTGGAGTATGGCGGATACATACAGAAACACCAACACAGCCACGCACGCAACCACAGTGGACCACAGCGCCTGGTCAGCAATGGGAAAAGAAGAGTGAGAAGGCCTTCAAGGCCTGAGGCCTGAGGGTCAGGGTTAGGCAGGACACAGAACAAGATGAAAGCAAGAAAGCACTAGGTTGGCTACTGAATGGAATGTAATCAATCAATACTGTGAAACAGAAGAGAATGAAAAGAAAGTAGCATTCCTTACCAAGCCAGTGCAACCAGCAAGCTGTTGGAAGGGAAACAGTGTGAAACGGAAAGAAATCTGCTCATTCTGTGCGGAGTGCTGACCATTCTACAGGCCAGCTCCAGGAGTGAGGATGACCTTAGTGTCTAACAGACCAGAGGGTGCTAAGGAGGATGCTAAAAGCAACAGGTACCAATTGCCATGGAAACATGGGTGGGGTGGAGAGGACTGCCTGGGGGCATGCTGTCGAGACAGAGAGCCACAGAAGAGCCACACCGTGACAGAGCCCAGGACTGTGCTCACAACTGCATGGTCCAGTCACCAAAGTAGGAGCAGGCGTCACTGGAAGCCAGAAGCACCAGGAGCCCAAAAAAATGGTTTTGAGGAAAAGAAAATCTGAAACCCCACTGGCTATAACTTTTTTTAAAAAAAATATATATTTTTTAACATTTATTTATTCCCTTTTGTTGCCTTTGCTGTTTTATTATTGTAGTTATTGTTACTGATGTCATTGTTATTGGATAGGACAGACAGAAATGGAGAGAGATGGGGAAGACAGAGAGGGGGAGAGAAAGAGAGACACCTGCAGACCTGCTTCACCACCTGTGAAGCGACTCCCTTGAAGGTGGGGAGCAGGGGACTGGAACTGGGGTCCTTGTGCTTCATGTCATGTGCGCTTAATCCACTTCACTACCACCCGACTCCCGACTATAACTTCTACAGGTAACACTAAAATAAAATGACCAACTAAGCTATCAGTCATTTCTGTCTCTTGTGGTGTCTTGTTTTTAGACTAGAGGTGGAGGGACAAGACACCTAGAGTTATTGCGGAGTGGGGCCCAGTAGTAGGTGTGTGTGTGTGTGTGTGTGTGTGTGTGTGTGTGTGTGTGTGTGTGTGTGTGTGTGTGTGTTAGTGGCCCAGTAGTAGGCTGCATGTGTGTGTCAGCGGCCCCCCAGTAGTGGGCTGCATGGTGTGTGTGTGTGTGTGTGTGTGTGTGTGTGTGTGTGTGTGTGTGTGTGTGTGTGTGTGTTGCGGGGGTGTTTGCTGGCTTTGATCCCAGACACTGAATAAGAGACAGACATTATTCAGGTCTGCTTCTCATTCTGAAAAAACAAAAGCTTGAGTTCTCCACCCCAAGGTCTGCTTGAAGGTAGCTGTGTTTCTTCTGAAAAGTGAGTAAGTAGTGCTTCCCAGCTCCAGCATCCCTGAGCTCACCATTCTGGCTGGCAGGCAGAAGCCTTTGCAGGCCCTTGGTTTCAAAATGGGAGCCATTTGGTAAGGAATGATTCATAGCAGTGTTCTGCCTATTTGCTGTGCACTGCTGCAGAAAAACTGGGATTTAAGATTCCAGAGATCTACAGGCAAATTCAGAGTCCACCCAGTGCTCTGATCTTTCATTCTTGTTAAAATAAAACAGCAGCCTGGGAAGTGGTGCAGTGGATGAAGTGCTGTACTTGCAAGCATGAGGTCCGAGTTCCATCACACAGCCAGATTGATGCTCTAATACTTTCTCTTTCTCATAATAAGTAAGTAAAAATTTTAGAAAGATGCCATGGAGCCATCTTTCTATTGGGGGTGGGGGGGAGACAGTTCCACAGGTTATCCTACTTCTTGCTGATCTGCCATACTGGAAAAGAAACAAGGGGAAAAAAGAGAAGTGAGCAAGTAAAAATATACCTCAACAGGGGGTCGGGTGGTAGCGCAGTGGGTTAAGCGCATATGGTACAAAGCACAAGGATCCCGGTTTGAGCCCCGGCTCCCCACCTGCAGGGGAGTCGCTTCACAGGCGGTGAAGCAGGTCTGCAGGTGTCTATCTTTCTCTCCCCCTCTGTCTCTCCTCCTCTCTCCATTTCTCTCTGTCCTACCCAACAACAATAACAATGACAATAATCACCACAACAAGGATAAAACAACAAGGGCAACAACAACAACAACAACAAAAAGCCTCCAGGAGCAGTAGATTACAGTGACTCATGACTGGTGTCTGCTCTGTTTTATACTGTCTGTACTACTTGCATTTTTCTCAAAAGCTATTTTTATAAGAAAATTATTTCTCCACTGAAAACACAAAGTGCAAAAAAAAAAAAAAAAAGCAAGGACTACAAAAGCGCTTAACCCGCTGTGCTGCCTAACCCGACTCCCAGGTTCCTGATTATTAAACAATTTGTTTTGCTTTATATGCTAATGCTTTTTAGCCACCATGACATGATGCCAACCTGACTTCCCTGGGCAGATGACCTCACCAATGGTCCTGGAACCCCACCTCTCCAGAGCCCTGCCTCACTAGGGACAGATAGAAACAGGCTGGGGATATGGATCGAACTGTCAATGCCCATGTCCAGCAGAAAAAGTTTTTCCCTCTCTTTTTAAATAGTGATTTAATATTGATTTACAAAATTGCATGTCAACAGTATAATTCCACACCATTTCCACCACCAGAATTCTGAATCCCGAATCCCTCCATTGCAGTCCACCACAGTTCTCCCAAGGTTGTAGACATGAATTAACTGCCATGGCTACAACTGTCTACATTTGCACATAATTTCCTCCTTTTTCTTTCAGGTCCAATCCTTTCTTCCCCATAACATAACACTATTCTTCAGCCACACATAACCCTATTACTTCATCCAGATATCGCTCCCCTTTTCGTTCCTCTCTCTGGGACCTGATGGAGATGGAGTTCAGAGCCCTCTTACCCTCTCCCTCCTATCACTTCTCCCCCATTGGGAATATGGATTAAAATTGTTTTGGGGGGACAGAAAGTAGGAGTTCTGGCTTTTGTAACTGCTCTTCTGCTAGACTTGGACATTGGCAGGTCACTCCATACCCCAGTCTGTCTCTATCTTTCCCTAGTGGGGTAGAACTCTGGAGAGGCGAGGTTCCAGGACACATTGGTGAAATCCTCTGCCCAGAGAAGTCAGGATGGAAGCATGGCAGTGTCTGCAACTTTGAATCTACAAGGTGGCAAGACATAAAGTTAGTTAATGTTAACTTGGTTAAGGAACATGTTAACTTGGTTAAAGAACAGGAACCAAAAAGTAGGAACAGAACAGAATGAGATTAGGGGTCTCAGGGTGGAAGAAAGCTAGGAAGTCCATTTTAGGCATGCTTCTACGGGCCCACCCTATGGTAGTTTTTGCTTGAGCTTCATAGCTAGCATGAAGATGGATAAAAACATTGTTTGAGAAAATGGTGTCCAAGTAAAGAAAAGGGTTAGCAGAGAAGCTATTACAGAAGCCAGACCTCTGCTCCCCATAAAGATCTTTGGTCCATATTCCCAGAAGGAGAAAGAAAAGTGAAGTTCCCAACGGAGGGGATGGGATATGGAACTCTGGTGGTGTAGATCATATGGAATTGTCACCCTACTGCCACATAAAAATGAATGAAGTTAGTTTGGTGAAATAACTGGGTGTGGAGAGATGGCTCACAGGTAGGGTGTAGGCCTTGCCATGAGTAGGGGAGGAGTTCAAGACTCCACATGGGAATGCTACAGCTCCATGGCAGCTCTGGTGCTGTGCTCGCTCTCCCTGTCTCTTTATTGGCACGAAAAAGCAAGTGTGGGAATGATGAAATTGCATAAGCACAAGAACCAGGCACACATCTCTTCAAAATAAAAATCACAATTCTCTAAGGCAAGATTTATAAAATATCAAAGTTAATAGTAGCAGAAAAATACAATCTGGTGAGTACATAACAACAAAGGTTTAAAACAAACAAACAAACAAAAAAAAAACCAAGCACTGAACAGCTCTGGCTTATGGTGGTTGGGGCGGGGGGGGGGGGGGGGGGGACTGAGCTTGGGGCTTTAGAAGCTCAAGCATGCAAGTCTTTTGCATAATCATTGAACTATCTCCTCCACCCCCCAAAATATCTTCTGTTGGGTTGTTGGAAAAGTCATGGCACATTTTTGTATAGAAAACAATGTCATGGTTTTTCCAACAATGCAATATATTTTAAAGAAATACAACCACGGATCATTTAGGCGAAAACAGAGACATAAAATAGCACTTTTGCTCTGAGAAAAATCCCACCACAGAAGAGAAATTCCATGAATTTTATGATGTTCACTGTGGGCGTAGGAGTAAAGAACTGATTTTCAAAGGCTGGATCTTTCTGGCTAGAGAAAGAGAAAGCCCAGTCTCCCTGAGGCCCAGGCAGTGTCCTGATAGGCACCCAACACACATGTTCTGGGATGATAATTCTCCCTGAGAAACACCCTACCTGCTACCTACACTTGCCTGAGGAAAGCCCCACGTCAAGTCGGGCTCTCCCACTTTCCTAACTACCTAAAGTCCTCGCTAATAATTAACCTCACAGTTACTGTCAATAATCCCCCACAATTTAATGAGTAATAATCAATGCTCACAAGTACATATGGAAAAGACACTAACAAATTATGTGTGAAAGTCCAAAATACTACTGGCCACTCCATAGATTACTGCATTGATAAATGACTGTGTTATATTATATTAAGAAATGATAAAATACGATATATATTCATATCCCCCCTCCCCAACCATCCAGAGCCTCACATGTGTGATTTCACTGCCGGGTATGAACCTTACCAGGTGGTTTAACTCTCCAGCCCTATAGAAATAAATGTTCATAATGTGGCACCAGGGAATGAACCCAGGGCTTTGTACATGTCCAATACCATCACTAAGCAGCCTCTCCAGGCTAATTATTTATTATATATACATATATAATAAATAATGTGTGTATATATATATATATATTTTTTTTTTGAGAGAGAGAGAGAGAGAGAGAGAGAGAGAGAGAGAGGAGTGACATCACAGCCCCACTCCACCATCATGGACCCACTCTAGTGCCATTCACACTGCTCCCATATGATGCTGGGGCATCAACCCAGGGCTATACACAAGGTGGTATATGTGCTCTATAGGGTGAACTATACCTCCTGGCCCTTGGACATTTTTTTTTAATTCCCCTTCTTTGGAGATAGAGACAGCACAGCAGTAGCACACAGGACTTGCAGGCAAGAGGTCCCACATTCAATTCTAGCACCATCAATAGCCAGAGCTGAGCAGTAAGTGCTCTGATCAAATAAACAAATAAAAGCCCTTCCTTTCATTAAAAATCAGAATCTTGAACAACCATCTGCGCTCTTGTGTTCCTTGGCAACATTATTCACAACAGAAAAGATACCAAATGTCTATCAATAGAAGAATGAATCAAAACAATGTGATGGATAACTACTACATATTACTCAGCCCTAAAAGAGGAAATCTCGCCCTTTGCAACGTGATAAACCAAAGGGCATTAAGATGAGTGACATAAGCCAGTCACTAAAGGACAGATACCACATGACTGCACATATGAGTAACCCAAAAACAGTTAAACTCATGGAAGCAGAGAACTGAGTGGTGGATACTCAAGGCTGACACAGGGAGAGGTACAGGGTGACTAAAGTCTCAGTTCTGCAAGGTAAGTTTAGAGATCTTCTGTACAACATACACTTGTGGTTAACAATACTGGATTGTGCATTTAAAATTTTGTTAAGAAAGCAAACCTCAGAGGTCAGGCGGTGGCGCACCTGAGTAAGCATTCACATTACAGTGAGCAAGGACTCAGGTTGAAGCCCTGGTTCCCATCTGCAAGGGGGAAGCTTCGCAAGTGGTGAAGCAGTGCTGCAGGTGTCTCTCTGTCTCTCTCCCTCTCTATCTCACTCCATAAATTTCTCTGTCTCCATCTAATAATAAATTAAATTAAAAAAAAAAAAAGGCCGGGAGTTAGGCGGTAGCGCAGTGGGTTAAGCACAGGTGGTGCAAAGCGCAAGGACCAGCGCTTTGCACCACCTGGTGAGAAGGGTTACAGAAACTTTCATGTTATGAGTTAAAGGGTGTGTCTACTACAACAGATATATCAATAGTTTTATCAAGTCATGGTTTTATGGGTATGTACATGTCCAAACTCATTAAGCTGAACAACAGAAAACATTTAGTTTTTTTGTGTATCAAAAAAAGGGACCAGGAATAGCTTGCATGAGGACCAGGTTCAAGACCTAAGGATTGGGGCCAGGTGGTGGTACACCTATTTGATCACGTTACACTGCACAAGGACCGAGGTTCAAGCCCCTAGTGCCCACCTGCAGGGGGAAAGCTTTGTAAGTGAAGGAACAGGGCTGCAGGTGTCTCTCTGTTTCTCTCCCTCTATCTCCCCATTCCTCCTGATTTCTGGATATATATATACACACATACTACGTGGAAACACCAGCATGACAGGTCCTGTGGTGTCTCTCATTCTCTCCTTGTATCTTAAAATTTGCTTTTAAGGGCTGGGGTGCACACAGTAGCACACCACCCAGTTGAGGGCACACAAAACCAGGCAAAAAGATCCAGGTTCAAGCTCCTGTCCCCCACCTGCTGGGGTATAACCTCCTTGAGTGGTGAAGCAGTACTGCTGGTCTCTCTTACCCTCCCTCTCTATCTCCCCTTCCCAATTGATTTCTATCTGTAAATAGAAGTGGTAGAGGACAGGAAATATATTCACAACCCAAATAATTCTCACCTCTAAGATAAAAAAAAAAAGAAAGAAAAAGGAAAAAGAGGATAAAAATAGGGATGTTGGCATAGTTATTAAAAGGAAAAAAGAAAAGATGCCCACCTATCTAACTTTTGTAAACTTTGTAGAAAGTTAAATTTGTTATTCACATGTTGCTTTGGGGAAGTTTTATCAGGCTGGTGTTTCAACTCTTCATTTGATTTCCTCTCTTCCCATTCCCCTTTCCCTGTGTGTTTGTTCACTGTTGCAGTCAGGGCCTTATGGCTCTCTGTTTTTTCAGACTAGGAGGAAGTGAAGGGGGAAGACACCACAGCACTGTAGCTCCCTTCAGTGCAGCAGGGATGGTGCGAGTACAGACAAGGCAAAGCAAGCAATCATAAAACCCACCTTACTTCTTCCACCAAACCTCTTTCTTTGAGCACCTAAACCTGTCACTACTTTCAGCCAACTATCAGGTAAAAGAAAGGGGGTTGGGGCTCCTAAGAATTGCTTCATCTGGGAGTCGGGCGGTAGCGCATCGGGTTAAGCGCATGTGGTGCAAAGTGCAAGAACAGGTGGAAGGATCCCAGTTCGAGCCCCCGGCTCTCCACCTGCAGGGGCATTGCTTCACAGACTGTGAAGCAGATCTGCAGGTGTCTTTCTGTCCCTTTCTCTGTCTTCCCCTCCTTTCTCCATTTCTCTCTGTCCTATCCAACAACAATGACATCAGTAACAACAATAATAACTACAACAATAAAACAACAAGGGCAACAAAAGGGAATAAATAAATAAACACAAAAAAAATTAAAAAAAAAAAAAAGAATTGCTTTATCTAACAATAGTCATTAATTCTCTCCACGTCCAGTAAAAAGCTGGAACGTCACCACAACCACCACCACCCTCAGTAGATCTGACCAAATTTGGTTGGGCTGGGAAGCTCAAGCAATAGTTGGTGGCATTCCTCAACTAAGATCAAATATCTTGAAATGAGAGCTTGGTTAATAGATCTGTTCCCAAATGGGAGGTCCTCAAATATTTGCTGAGTGAAAAAACAAGCAAGGTCAGATCCCTCGTTATCTACAAGGTTCAAATGCCAGTAAAGAATAGGTCACTCTGCATTTGTTAGCTATATTCTGCCTTTTCTTTTTCCACCGCTCCTGGTGGACTCTCTTTTCTCTCAATAGAGGTTGAGAGGCAGGGAGAGGAGAGAATTCACAGCTATGATCTCCACTGCTTGTGAAGCTTCTTCTCTGCTTGGTGCTCCCCTGTGGAGGCCAGGGGCACAAACCTGAGGCTTTACATATAGTAAAGTGTGCACTCTATCAGCAGACTGTTTCCTGGCCCCTGAATTTTGCTATACTCTTAAACTGAGCAATACGGCCTTTTTCCTTTGCTACTTTATAGCCCCCCCCCCGCCCCACTTTGTGTGTGTGTGTGTGTACACTATGTTCTGAATAAACTTACTCTTGATTCTTTTATATATATACTTATTTTTCCCTTTTGTTGCCCTTGTTTTTTGTTATTGTAGTTATTGATGTTGTCATTGTTGGAAAGGACAGAGAGAAATCGAGGAGAGGAAGACAAAGAGGGGGAGAGAAAGACACCTACAGACCTGATTCACCACCTATGAAGCAGGTGGGGAGCCGAGGACTTGAACCGGGATCCTTATGCCTGGTCCTTGCGCTTTGCGGTGGGGAGGAGGGCCTTGGACCCAAGTCCTCAAGCATAATAAAGTGGGTCACCACCCAGTTCTAGGTACCTCACTATTAAAAGTCCCTTTCATTTATATCTTAGTGCTTCCTCAGCCACCAAGTTGCAGATGCTACCCTGACGCCAATATGACTTACTTGGGCAAACAACCTCACCGGTGTATCCTGGAACCCAACCTCTCCACCAGAGCCCTGCCCCACTAGGGAAAGACAGAAGCAGATTGGGAGGGGATGGTGGGGGAAAGAAAGAAAGAAAGAAAGAAAGAAAGAAAGAAAGAAAGAAAGAAAGAAAGAAAGAGAGAGAGAGAGAGAGAGAGAGAGAGAGAGAGAGAGAGAGAGAGAGAGGGAGGGAGGGAGGGAGGGAGGGAGGGAGGGAGGGAGAGAGAGAGAGAGAGAGGGAGGGAGGGAGGGAGGGAGGGAGGGAGGGAGGAAGGAAGGAAGGGAGGGAAGGAAGGAAGGAAGGAAGGAAGAGGGGAGCTGGGAGTATGGATCGACCTGCCAACACCCATGTCCAGCAGAGAAACAATTACAGAAGCCAGACTTTCCATCTTCTGTACCCCATAATGATCCTGGGTCCATGCTCCCAGAGGGATAAAGAATAGGGAAGCTTCCAATGGAGGGGATGGGATACAGAAAGAACTCTGGTGGTGGGAATTGTGTGGAACTGTACCACTCTTTATCTTATGGTCTTGTTGATATCTTTATAAATAAAAAGATCCCTCCATAAGAAGAAAAAATCCAGATATCCAAAAAAAATAATAGGGCCAGAAAAATAGTTCAAAGTGTTAGAGGGCCAACTCATGATTGAGGTTCCAGAACTCCCAGGTTCAGTCCTTGACACCATCATAAATAAGCCAGAGCTGAGTGTCCTTTGGTGTTTCTCTGATCCTTTTAAGAATATTTTAAGAATCAAAAAACCTTAAAAGTGATTACTTACTGGAGGCCAGACAGTAGCACACCTAGTTAAGCGCACATAGTACTTACTATCCGCAAGGATTCATGCAAGAACCTGGGTTCGAGCCCCTACTCCCCACCTGCAGGGGTCTTTCTCTCTCCCCCTCACCTCTCAATTTCTCTTTGTTCTATAGAATGAAAAGGAAGGGGGGGGCGAGTGGTGGCACACCTGGTAGAGCGCACATGCTACAGTGCACAAGGGCCCCTAGTCCCCACCTGCAGGGGGAAAGCTTCATGAGCGATGAATCAGGGCTGCAGGTGTCTCTCTATTTCCCTCTCTATCTTCCCCTTCCTCTCGATTTCTGGCTGTCTCTATCCAATAAATAAATATAATAATAATTTTTTTAAAAAAAGGCCACCAGGAGAAGTGGATTCATAGTGTCAGCACCGAGACCCAGCAATAACCCTGGAGGGGAAAAAAAAAATTACTTATATCGCACCAAAGTAGAAGACTCTGGGGTGGGTGGGTGGGTGAGAATACAGGTCCATGAAAGATGACAGAGGACCTAGTGGGGGTTGTATTGTTATACGGGAAACTGGGGAATGTTATGCATGTACAAAATATAGTATTTACTGTTGAATGTAAAACATTAATTCCCCAATAAAGAAATAAAAATAAAAAGATAAGGTGTTGGTACCTCAAGCATGAGGTCGAGTTTGATCCCCAGCATACATGTGCCAGAGGGTTGCTCTGTTCTCTTTCTTCATCTCTCACTAATAAATAAATCTTTAAAAAGCAAAAAAAAAAAAAAAAAAAAGATTAATAATAGAAAAAAATCCCAATTCATAGTTGAGATATTTCAATTACTAATAGTGATTACTTTGGATAATGGAACTGGGAACAAAAACTTTCCACAATTACCTTTTTTCTTGTACTTTTGAGAACTTTTAGGTTAAGTGCTGGTACTGTTTACATAATTGTTTAAAACCTAAGCAAAGGAAGGAAGGAAGGAGAGATGGAAGGAAGGAGAAATAAGGAGAGAGGAGGAGAGAACAGACCCTCAAAGAATCCTTTTACATGTACACCAAAAGCACAGTGAATTTTATAGACCTAGGCTGACTAGTGAGATCAGATACTTTTTCAAAATCAAAACCAAAATGAACCCTGGGAGAAATATGTAGATTTAAAGTCATTTGGAAAAAGCACACAAGAAAAAAGTCATCACTCCCTTGACCCCACGCACAGCGGCGAGCACAGCTACAAGCTCCACGTCCAGCATTAGAGCCACAGTCACTGTGTGTGTCACTAGACACTTGCACCCGGGTGTGTAGTGGCTGCACAGTATTCCAGGATATATGCATACCATTATGTTTTTTTTTGTTGCCCTTGTTTTTATCATTGTTGTGGTTATTATTGTTGTTGTTATTGATGTTGTTGCCAGGTAGAACAGAGAAATGGAGAGAGGAGGGGAAGACAGAGAGGGGGAGAGAAAGATAGACACCTGCAGATCTGCTTCACTGCCTGTGAAACGACTCCCCTGAGGTGGGGAGCCGGGGGCTCGAACCGGGATCCTTATGCCGGTCCCTGCGCTTTGTGTCATGTGCACTTATCCCGCTGCGCTATTGCCCGACTCCCGCATACCATTATTTATTCTAGCCAACCCCTTACTGTTAAGTAGTTAGGCTACTTCCAACTTTTCACTACCAGAATCAACACTGCAGTACTCTCTTTACAGACCAATCTCCTTCCAATTCTATTTTTTTTCTTTTAGGACACTCCCCAAACTCCCTCCACCAGAATACGTGCTGCTGTCTTGTTCCTACAGAAAAGCACAAGGGTCCTTTCCTCCAACCTTCGAGACAATGAAGAGGGTTTAGTTTTTATTTCTAGTCAGGCTAGGAATGTTCTCCATGTTTATCAGACATTTGTGGTCTTCCTTCCTTTTATTTTGGTAGGACTGGAGCCTCCCACATGCATAGCTTCATTGTTCCCAGGCTGATTTTCTATCCTTTTTATTTCAGGTAG
>NC_080163.1:160380958-160428458 GCF_950295315.1 Erinaceus europaeus
TCTTTATTTGATTAGAGAAATTAACAGATTGATTATTATGTGACATTTTCAAGTCTTTTAAGCCACCCACTGTGACTTCTTTCAATTTCATTACATTTCTGGCTTTGTTTTTTAATTATCTGAGGGTAGCAGTGAATTTTTTTTCTTTTTTAAAAAGGTTTTCGGGGGGGCTGGGCAGTAGCACAGCAGGTTAAGCGCACATGGTGCAAAGCACAAGGAACAGCATAAGGATCCTGGTTCAAGCCCCTGGCTCCCTACCTGCAGGGGGTCTACTTCATGGGTAGTGAAGCAGGTCTGCAGGTGTCTAGCTTTCTCTCCCCCTGTCTTCCTCTCCTCCCTCGATTTCTTTCTGTCCTATCCAATGACAGCAACAGCAACAATAATAATAGCAACAACAACAATAAAAACAACAAGGCAACAAACAAAAGGGGGAAAAAAACCTCCAGGAGCAGTGGATTCCTAGTGCAGGCACCCAGCCCCAGCAATAACCCTGGAGGCAAAAAAAAAAAAGTTTCTGATAGCAATACAGAGATACAAATAACTCTGTATGGTTAGTCTATAGCCAACCAATTTTCCAACCCTACTATATTGGCTGAAATTACCAAGATAAGGTCAAATAATCCTGGAAAGAATGGGTAGCCATGTCTTGAACAGGAGTATTATTATGGTTCTCATTATGTGCACTCATCTGAAAGTACCAATCTCTTTGACAGGTTATGGAAGTACACGCATACTCCTACTCTTCCTAAATTGTACTTTTTATTGTTTAAATATTTATTCTCTTCTGTTGCCCTTGTTGTTGTCGTTGTTGGGTAGAACAGAGAGAAATGGACAGAGGACAGGAAGACAGAGAGGGGGAGAGAAAGACAGACACCTGCAGACCTGCTTCACCGCCTGTGAAGCGACTCCCCTACAGGTGGGGAGCCGGAGGCTCGAACCAGGATCCTTACACCGGCCCTTGCACTTTGCATCATGTGCGCTTAACCAGCTGTGCTACCGCCCAACTCCCAAAATTGTACTTTTTAATGTGATGCTGGGGAACAAGGCCGAGTAGCAGGCATTCTATTTTTTCTACTGCGTATTTTTAAAGTATTGTATTTATATTTACTTATTGAATAGACACAGAAACTGAAAGGACAGTGGGAGGGAGACGGAGAAGGAGAAACACCTACTACTTCACAGCTCTCTAGTGAAGCTTTCCCCCTGCAGGTGGGAAAAGGGACTGAACCCAGATCCCTGACCATGGTAACATGTGAGCTCAAATAGGTACACCACTACCACTACATATTTTTACAAGAGAAAAAACAAAGCACAGCTCGACCATCCATATCTGGTGTCAGGAATAGAACCCAGAGCCTCAAATATGGAAAATCTGTTTAGTCACCTACCCAGGCCCCCAAACTGTACTTTAAAACAAATTTCATTTAAGATTCTCCTTAATAAAGCTACTTTCAACTAGAACAGTATACTTTCAACTAGAATAGTATACTTTGTGCCAGAATGAAACAATGTAGTATTGCTTCATCCTTTCCCGATATAGAATAAAATAAAAGCTATAAAACTTATGTGGCTTCCCTCTAAACAAATTTTAAAAACAAGTCACTAATAGTGTAGCAACAACAAACTGGTTTAAAGTTAAAACAGACATCCACTATTCTAATAAAATTTCCCCCTATAAATCTATGAAAAGCAAACACAACATATTATCATGAAGAAAAGTCAGGCAGCCCACAGGAAGATACATTTTGGATTCTGTTTTGCAGTGCCCGTTCATTCTACGCCTGGCACACTTCTGAGTAGCATGACGATGTAATAAAATAGGCACATAAAATTTAAATCACTGACTGTGGAAATTTTCTGGACCCAAGACTAGTTTATCTTGCTAATTCTCTCAAACCAAACTGATTTTATTTTATCTTTGCCTCCACGGTTATCGCTGGGGCTCAGTGCCTGCACCATGAATCCACTGCTCTTGGAGGCCTTTTTTTTCTCCTTTTGTTGCCCTTGCTGTTTATTGTTGTGGTTATTATTATTGTTGTTACCAATCTCATTGTTGGATAGGGCAGAGAGAAATGGAGAGAGATGGGGAACACAGAGAGGGTGAGAGAAAGATAAGACACCTGCAGACCTGCTTCGTAGCTCGTGAAGTGACGCCCCTAATGCAGGTGGGGAGCCAAAGGCTCAAACCAGGATCCTTACTCTGGTCCTTGCGCTTTGCACCATGTGTGCTTAACTCACTGCCCAATCGCCCCAAATAATTTAAATGCATATACCTCACCACCTGATTTCTCTTAAAACCAGCAAAAATTGGGGGTCAGGAGGTAGCACAGCAGGTTAAGCACATGTGGCACAGAGCACAAGGACCAGCCTAAGGATCCTGATTCGAGCCCCGGCTCCCCACCTGCAGGGGAGTCGCTTCACAGGTGTTGAAGCAGGTCTGCAGGTATCTATCTCTCCCTCTCTCTCCATTTCTCTCTGTCCTATCCAACAATGATGACATCAACAATAATAATAACTACAACAATAAAAAAGGCAAAAACAATAAATAATAAATTTTAAAAAATTACTAACAGTCACATCTGCCTTTTTTTGGCTTCCAGGTTTATCACTGGGCTTAACCACCCGGCCTCCTCAGGCCTACTTTCCATGTGACTAACTCTACAGTCACTATTTTTTCCACTCTAAAGTGAAGCCCAAAATGTTTCTTCTCTTTCTTTCTCTCCCTCTCTGTGTAGGAAAAAAAAAAAGGCTTAGGGGTGTGAGGTGGTGGGGTGGAATTACATATGTGTAAGGTCCAAGTGGGAAGCAGGGGCTGGAACCTGGACCTGGGGGAGTGGCTTTTTTTAAGTATTCAATAGTCTTTATTTGATACTATACATAAATCACACTAAAATGCCTTTCATTCATAAAAGGCAATATTTTAAAGGCACGGGATTTAAATTCACTTGGCATATTTGAGACCAAAGGGATAAAGTGGATACTGCCAGCATATGTTCAGCCCTCCCTGATTTTACCCAGCTAAAGAACACAACTTGAGTGACTTCTTAAGGGACATGGGATTTCCCTTTGAAGATGAAATGTTCTGAAACTTGAGGTAGAGAGAGAGTGTAGTGTAGCAGTGAAGAGTACAAGCTCTCTCCTGGCAGCACCATGGATAGCGACAGGAGAGCTCCTGGATGCTGAAGGGGTGCTAAGGTATTTCATTTTGTCTCTCCCTCTAAGGATATAGATGTTTCTTTTCAATCTAGGTCAAGAAGGCCACTTAGTAGTGTTGTACACTCCTGAGAACCTCAGTTCATTCCTCAGCACTGACTTAAAAAATATACTACAAATAGTATATTCACCACAGTAAGAGCACAGCTGCTGTGCTCTTATACTTTGTCTTAATCTGAAAAATATTTCTGGAGCTAGAATTAGAAACTAGTATACTATAGGCCCTTTGAAATATAACTAAAATATGCCTACTAGCTATCTACAAAATGGAGGACCCTCCAACACTTCATCTGCACTATTCCAACCTTTAGGTCCATGATTATTCAACAATTTGTTTGGCTTTGTATGTTAACTCTCTTTTCAGCCACCAAGTTCCAGATGTCAGCATGATGCTGACCAGACTTCCCTGGACAGAAAAACCCTACCAATGTGTCCTGGAGCTCCGCTTCCCCAGAGTCCCACCCTACTAGGAAAAAAGAGAGGCAAGCTGGGAGTATGGATCGATCAGTCAACTCCCATGTTCATCAGGGAAGCAATTACAGAAGCCAGACCTTCCACCTTCTGCATCCCACAATGACCTTGGGTCCATACTCCCAGAGGGATAAAGAATAGGAAAGCTATCAGGGGAGGGGATGGGATATGGAGATCTGGTGGTGGGAATTGTGTGGAGTTATACCCCACTTATCCTATGGTTTTGTTAATGTCTCCTTTTTCAAATAAATTTTAAAAATATATTTTAAAAAAGAAAAAAATTAAACCATTTGGGTAATATATAAAAATATAGACAGGGCAGGGAACTATAGTTTAATGCAAAAGACTTTCATGCCTCTGGCACCAGACATCCCAGGTTCAATCCCCAGCCATAAGCCAGAGCTGAGCAGTATTCTGGTAAGGAAAAAATATAATAAGAATGCAGACACCAAACAAAACTATAAATACAGAAGCATAAAGAAGAGGCAAGAATGGACACTCATCTACTTTGGAAGAGTAGTCACTTGAGGGAAAGGAAGGTGTGAATCCCAAGTGTGCCAACAGTGTATATGAAAAGTTGGGTTCCACGTATATTTTAGGAAGGAGAAAGGGTGGGAGGAAAAAGAAGGGAAAGAAAAGAGACAATCTAATTTGTTAAATCCAGGTGGTACTCAGGGGCTCATTATGTCACACACACACACACACACACACACACACACACACACACACACACACACACACACACACACACACACACATGCTTGTAATAGTATGAACTCCTCTGTTATGCCTGTGACCCAGGTTTGAGCCCAGCCATCGCCACATTGTGGGTGGGGAGAAGGTCAGTGCTGTGATGCTTTTCCTTTCTCCCTCTGTCTCTGTTACCTAAAAAAGTCAACCCAGAGTGGTGATCCCTTAGCAACAACAAAAGTTAATAATAAAATGCTGAGGGACTTGGAGATAGCTCACATGGTAGAGCATAGACCTTGTGCATGAGGCCCTGGCTTGTGTCCTGGCACCACATGGGAGTACCACGAACAGACTCAGGGAGCTCACTGGGTATCATAGCAATCCTTTGGTCTCCTTCCCTCTCTCTAAAACAGTGAAGGAAAATGTTGGCCGGGGTGGGGGGGCTACATTCAGTTCAGTTGGCATATCAAGCATATATGTGAGCCTGGATTCATTTCCTGGTGCTGAATGAATGAATGAATGAATGAACGAATGAGTGTAAAAATCTGACATTAGTACAAGCCCAAAGTTGACATAATGAGGAACTAAAACTTCCCTTAGTCAGTCTGTACAACGGCACAAGGCAATGCTCAACAAACTGTGAGGAGAGGACATCCCCTGCCATCCCCTCTCACAACTGGCAATCAGAATTCACTAGCCAAACTCATCTCTTGCTGCGACTTGACCATGATCGGTCCTAATACTTTTTGCTTGCCTGCAAAAGCTACTAAATATCTACATATGAGAAATCAAAGTGTAATCCTAGGCAGAAACTCGCCCATGAGTGCTCATGGCAACACTGTTCAAAAAGCTTTTGGCTACTGTGGAAACAGTCCATGTATCCATCAACTGAGGAGCGGATGAGCAAAATGTGATCTAGACAAATGAAACACGATGCAGTCAAATAAAGGAGTGGGTTTTGTTGTTAGGGCTTTAATGTGCAAGATTCTACTGCGCCCAATAGGTATTTTATTTATTTTTAAGATAGAGGAAGATGATAGGGACAGAGATGGAGTAATCTGGGAGGTGGTGTAGTGGGTAAAGTACTGGACTTTCAAGCTTCAGGTCCTGAGTTTGATCCCTGGCAGCACATGTACCACAGTGATGTCTGGTTCTTTCTCCTCCTATCTTTCGCATAAATTAATTAATTAAAAAGAGGGGGGAGTGAGGGAGGAAAGGGAAAGGGAGTCAGAGGAGGAAGAACACCACAGCACTGCTTTTTAATACATAGGCTGTCTTTGATATGTTCTCTCCCAAAAGCCTAGACCAGGGAGAACAGAAGCAACTGGTAGCACAGCTATATACAAGATGCTGGGTACTATACCCCAAACCCTATCAAAGGGACTTTCCAAAGTTAACCCTATAACCAAATAATGTGATGATAACAATAACTATCCATTGTCTTCTTGAACCCTAAGACAACAGGAACCTCACATTTCCACTATAGAGCCTCTACTTCCCCGAGTCCTGGAACCTTAGGGTGGGGCCCACTTTTCTGCAAGCTGCTCTCAATTCAAATCAAGTAATATTGTATCTGCAGATCGCAACCTAGTCAACACAACGAGTGCCACCCCAGCATGCTGCACTTCAGACTGTGACCAGAGACTTCAGGTGTGGAATGACAACCCTTCAGCTTCATCACTCGGGTGAGACCTTTCCTTTCATAGTATTCTCTAATTCCATTCCAGCTGTTCCACTCCCCAATAAAGTCCCCAAACCTAGATATAGTCCAGGTCCCCTGAGATAGAGCATAGGTTCACCCGTGCCCATAAACTAGGGGAAAAATATATACCTGAAAGCAGAAGTACACAAAGCATGCAGGGAATACCCCCAATACTTCATCTGCACTATTACAGTTTTTAGGTCCATGATTGTTCAACAATTTGTTTGGCTTTGTATGTTAACTCTCTTTTCAGCCACCAGGTTCCGGATGCTGACCAGACTTCCCTGGACAGACGACCCCATCAATGTGTACTGGAGCGCTACTTCCTCAGAGCCCCAACCTACTAGGGAAAGAGAGAGACAGGCTGGGAGTATGGATCGACCAGTCAATGCCCATGTTCAGTGGGGAAGCAATTACAGAAGCCAGACGTTCCACCCTCTGCAACCCACAACGACCCTGGATCCATACTCCCAGAGAGATAGAGAATGGGAAGGCTATCAGGGGAGGGGGTAGGATGTGGAGATCGGGTTATGGGAATTATGCAGAATTGTACCCCTCTCATTCTATTGTTTTGTTAATGTCTACTTTCTTAAATAAAAATAAATAAATAAATAAATAGCGAGGAAAAAAAAGAGGGGGGAGTGAGGGAGGAAAGGGAGAGGGAGTCAGAGGAGGAAGAACACCACAGCACTGCTCCACCACCCTTTGCAAGGTGCTCCCCTGTGGTGGACTGGATGTTTAAACCCAAGTCCTTGTGCATGGTGAAGTGTGCACTCTACCTGGAGAGATGACTTGGCCCATTAGAGCATCAATTTGCATGCCTGTGGCCCTACAACTTTAATCATCAGCCTCAACTTCAACCAGAGCTAAACAAACAGTAAGCTAGTCTTCTTTCTCTCCCCATCTCCATATTCTCTTTCTCTCCATCCTTCTTCCCCCCACCCCTTTTAAACCAGAGCACTGCTAAACTCTGGCTTCTGGTAGCACTGGGAACTGAACCTGGAAACTTTAACACCTCAGACACGAGAGTCTTGCATTACTACTATGCTGTCTCCCCTCATTCTTGCTTTTTAGATAACAAACCTTTAAAAAAATAAGATATAGGTGAATTATATGGTGTGAGCTGTATCTCCATGATGCTGTTATTCAAAGAAAAAAAAAAAGTCAGGATAAACTTCTGTTACAGCCACTGATAAGCTTGTGCCTAAATTTATAAGTTACCAACAAAGCAAAATAAGAACAGAAGACTGTAGTGAGAAAAAGCAGACCTGTATATCTGGATAAAGGATGAGTTACATATACACAAAATAACTTGACATTTTAGTTAACGGGTGGTAGGCCAAAGTGAAAGCAAACTGTTAGAAACCAAAAGAGGCCTGGCAATTCCAAAGCCCCCACTTTGTCCCCACTTAAACTAAGATACCCAGGAATTTTAGTGTAAAATCAATCTAAGCTTAGGGTCTCAGAACTTCTCCACAAATCACTGGAGTCCATGTACTTTCATCTGCTTATCTCAGCTCCCCCTCCTGGACAATGTTGGTTTCTCAGAATATAAGGAAAGCCAATACAAAACAAAACTTTCAGCATTAACTTTCTTATAAATACTGCATGTCATTAAATGTGTCATACTTAGGGGCCTAGTCTCATTTTATGGAAAGTTATATGGATGTGAACAATTCTTTGGCTGACTCTGCCAAGACTCAACCACCACTTCTGGGGTTACGGAATACCTTACTTCATCTAATTCCTGGGCATGTGACCCTCTGGCCAAGAACAAACAGCCAATGTTCTAATTCAAAGGTGCCAAGTCCACTGAGACTTTACTTCCATATAAGCATGAGAAAAAATAAGACACTAGCACTCTAGTGAAGTTTCAAAGTAGGGTGACAATGTAACTAGCACACTTAACATATACCTCAGGACATATACACAGGTACCAGTAAACCATGAGAGAAGGAGAAAATGTCACAACCACTGACAAGACAAAAATAAGTGCCAAAACAGTCTACGTAAGGGAAGTAGAGAGAAGTTTGGGGGGAAGGAGACAGGGATTTGGAAAGTCTTAAGAAAGGGGCAGTGGTCTGGGAGATGGCACAGTGGACAAAGCACTGGACTCTCAAGCAGGAGGTTCTGGGTTCAATACCCAGCAGCACATATACCAGCATGATATATGGTTCTTTATCTCCTTTCTCTGATCTTTCTCATTAATAAAAAAAAAATAAAATCTTTAAAAAAGGGGGGGTGTCAAGTTTCTTCATTCACTGTTTACCCTGACCATCATTTTGACAACATGAAAGAAACATAGCATACTTCTGAAGAACACAAAAGGAAGGAAGGAAGGAAGGAAGGAAGGAAGGAAGGAAGGAAGGAAGGAAGGAAGGAAGGAAGGAGTGGGGGAGGGAGGGACGGAGAGAAAGAAAGAGAACCTAATAACACTTTGTTTTTTTTTCTCACCACCAAAGGTTCAGAAGCTCTAGGTGGATTTTTCAGATAGAGATGGAGACAGAGAGGGAGAGATATCAGAGCACTAAAGCTTCCTCCCATGCAAGGCTAGATGTAAATGTTCACCTGGATTGTGAACATTTACAATATCCCCCAACATACACCTACTGCCAAAAGGCTGCTCTTGGAGAGTAGGAAAAGATCAGGCAAATGAAAACCAACAGCAGCATTAAGACATTTCATAGTAATGAAAGCTATTTTTCAGGAAAGTTTTCTTTTTAAAACAGATTTATTTATTTATTTATTTATTTATGAGAAAAATAGCAGGGAAGAAAGAGAACCAGACAGCACTATGGTACTTTTGCTGCCAGGGCTCAAAAATCAGGACCTAGTGCTTTAGTCTGACATTTGGGACCATAATTTTTCTTATTATGGGTGAGAAAGTGAGAGATAGAGAAGAGAGACCAGAGCACTACTCTAGTACCTGTGATGACCCGGGATCAAGCCTCAGGTCTCGTGCATGGAAGTCTGGCAATCTTGCCGAACCAACTCTCCTATTTTTGTCCTTGCTTTTCTTAAGTAAATAAACAGATCTTTGCTGGAGATGTCTAGCTCACCAGGTCTGAGCCGATATCCCATAGCACCAACCAATGTTCTAGCACTATGGTGTCTCTCCCTCTCTGTGTCTCTGAATGAAAAGTCAGACCAGAGACAGTGAAACTATACAAGTGAAGGCCCTAGCTAGGCATGGGAGGGGGGATTTAAGATTTAACTATATGGATGGAACTGGAAGGGGTTATGCTAACCTGACTATTATTTCTGCAGCGTGAGGATGATAGCATAATTGTTATGCAAACAGACTCAGAAGCCTGAGGCTCCAAGATCCCCAGGTTCAGTCCTTTAACTATGGATAAACCAGAGCAGAGCAGTATTGAAATAACCAAGTGGCTTGGCTCATATGTGAAAATACAGCCCTGGGGGTCAGGCAGTAGTGCAACAGGTTAAAGCACACATGGCACAAAGCGTAAGGACCAAAGTAAGGATCCCGGTTCAAGCCCCCAGTTCCCCACCTGCAAAAGGGTCACTTCACAAGCGGTGAAGCAGGTCTGTGGGTGTCTGTCTTTTTCTCCCCGTCTTCCTCTCCTCTCTCCATTTCTCTCTGTCCTATCCAACAACAACAGCAATAACAACAACTGTAATAACCACAACAATAATAAAACAACAAGGGCAAAAAGGGGGGAGAGACCTCCAGGAACAGTGGATTTGTGGTGCAGGCACCGAGCCCCAGCAAAATAACCCTGGAGGCAAAAAAAGAAAAAAAGAATATAGCCCTACAGGCTTACAACCTGGTAAAGACAATGTTTAATCAATAAGATACCAATGCTGGAGAGTGAGCTAAAGCTTGAGTTCAGTTCTCCACCCACTGCGCCATTTCCCAGACTGCTGATAATAAGTCTTTAACAAATAAAGGTCTTATTTTCATGGGATGTAGGGGAAAAACAGAGGGACACAGAGAAAACGAGAGAGAAAGAGAGACACACACAGAGACCCCAAAATTAGCACTATGGGGGTAGATAGCATAATGGTTATGTAAGAAACACTCAAGCCTGAGGCTCCGAAGTCCCAGGTTCAATTCCCCTCACCATCATCAGCCAGAGATGAGAAGTGCTCTGGTAAATATTAATTAATTAATTAATTAAATTTTTTAAAAATGGCACTTAAGTTTGCTGTATTGCAGCAAGGTAAAATACTCTGGGGTGAGGGGGGAGGGTTCGGGTTCTGGAACGTGATGGCAGGCGAGGACTTAGAGAGGGTTGAATTGTTATTTCGAAAAAGAGAAATGTCATACATGCACAAACTACTGCATCTAATTGTTGACTGTAAATCATTAATCCCCAATAAAGATGTGTGTGTGTGTGTGTGTGTGTGTGTGTGTAATTAAAAAAAAAAAAAAAGCAGTTAATGTCCCTAGGAATAAAGCTCTGGTTGCCTTGGCAGGGTCAGAGCAAATGATGTCACAGGCTATGGGGCCAAATATTTCCCACCCCTGCTTATTATATGAGGCATTTCTCTGAAGTGACATGTTACGTGTTACTTGACAGTCCAATTGCTCAAATATACAAGAAAGAGCACTAGAGGCACAATCTAAAGGCAAGTGCCAAAGAAAAGGGAGGAGACATTCAGCCCTATTGACATTTCTTAATGGTTTGGCACAGTTAATGTGTTACATCTTCTCATCACTGACTTAATACAGCATTTTTTATGAAAGCTCTTTGAGTTGGCACCAAGCACACAGACACACGGCAACCCCCTAACACCCCTGTATTTAGGACGATCTGAAAAAAAGAGAAGGAAGGAGGGAGGGAGGGAGAGCAGTCGAACTGAATCCGGCTCTGCCACTTTGTGTCCTTACCCAGACATTTACAAATCCAGTGAAGTCTAGCAAATTCTCCTGAGTCTTCTCGGCAGTACTGACTGGCTGGAAGACAATTCAGCAGTCTGTGTTAAGCACACAGTCTTCGAGCCCTGGAGATGTGCGTGCGCACTTAGGCTGTGCGCTGCAGCACTGAAAAGAAGCGCTGTGCCCACCCACGGGAAAGAGGCTGCACAAATTCAAGCATGAGCCTCCCAAGGGTGAGCTCTTGAGTTTGATCCCTGACACCACAGGGGAGTAAGTACCGAGCATGGCTCAAAGGGTGAAAAGAGGCAGAGGTGTGTATGGGTAAGGGAGTGGGGGGCTTTGGTGTCTCTCCCTCCCTCCCTTCCCCCACACCCCATCTGAAAGACATAGGGGCATGTTGGTAGTAATGTGTGTGGCACACACATTATATATCTATCATGCATGAGGACCTGGGATCCACTGCCCACTCTCTACCTGCAGGAGGGAAGCAGGGTGTCTATCATTCTCTCCCCCTCTCTGTCACCCGTCCCCCTCTCAGTTTCTATCTGTCCTATCAAATAATAAAAAGAAAGAAAAAGAAAGGGGGCAGGAAGATAAAGGCTGCCAGGATGGGTTGGGTGGATGAGTGGATGGATGGATGGATGGATGGATGGATGGATGGATGGATGGATGGAAAGAGATTTTAAAACAGAAATGCAGAAAATAAAAATATGTGGTCTGGGAGGTGGCATAGTGGATAAAGCCTTGGACTCTTAAGCAGGAGGTCCTGAGTTCAATCTCTGGCAGCACATGTACCACAGTAAAGTCACTTCACGGACTGTGGAACTTAATAAAGTCATTTAACCTCTCTGAGGTTTGAGCCAGCAGTTTAAAAGAGAAATGCGATAAATGAGCTCTGAAGATGCAGGTTAAACTACAAAATCAGTCAAGTCCACAGGCAGGGTGGTCCTCCTCAGTAAATGCATGCATTGGGCTGGATGGAGAGGCACTATAATGGTTCTGGCAAGACTTTCATGGCTGAGGCTCTAAAGTCCCTGGTTCAACCCCCAGCCCCACCATAAGCTAGAGCTGAGTAGTGCTATGGTATCTCTCCCTCTCTCTCATTAAAGTAAAATATATCTATAAAAATAAAAGTTAGTAGAGAAAAATCAGTTAAAAAAAAAGCTGATTCTTTGAAAAGACCATTCTTTTCATTCTTTTTGGCATAGGAGTCTCACACATGATGCCCCTAGGCTGATTTCATTCTTTTCAACCCAGGCTGACAGAGAAAGAGAGGGAAAGAGAGGAGAGATACAACACACCACTTCACTCACCCTGGAGCTTCCCCCGCTGGTGCTATGAAGGTCGCATGTAGTATTAGGGCTTGAACCTAGGCCCCCCAGGCACAGTAAGGCATGTGTCTGTGGGTGAACTATCTCCTGGCCCCAAGGTCAATGATAATGATAAATATCTACCCAGACTGATGGAGAAAACAGAAAAGATTCAAAATTACTAATATCAGAAATGAAAGAAAGGCCATCACTACTGATCTTATGGACATTAACAGGATAATAAAGATATTATGAATGTTTCTACATTCACAAATTCAATAACATAGCTGAGGCAGATTAATTTCTTAAAAAGACCAACTTTCAAAATTTACAGAAGGTGACAAGTACAATCATAACAGGCCTATGGCAATTAGAGGTACTGAATCAGAAACTAATAACCTTCTAAACCAGGAAAAGTACCAACCCCAAATGGGTTTACTGGTAGAACCTGGTAATACCAAAGATTTAAGGAAGAAGTCACTTCAATTCTCTACAATCTCCCTCCCTTAGTAAATATAAGCAAAGAACGTGCTTTCAAACTCATTCTATGAGGCCAGCATTACTGTAGCCCACAAAAGGCATTACAAGGAAGGAAATTTACAAATTAATATCTCATGAATACAGAGAAATTATTTTAAAAAGTATTAGCAAATTGAACTCAACGGTGTACAAAAGTAATGATATGCCATGAACAACTGGGATCATTGCAGATAAGCAAGGACAGGTCAACATTCAAAAAATCAGTTTATGTGACC
This sequence comes from Erinaceus europaeus, assembly GCF_950295315.1. Lineage (NCBI taxonomy): Eukaryota > Metazoa > Chordata > Mammalia > Eulipotyphla > Erinaceidae > Erinaceus > Erinaceus europaeus. Next base: position 160,393,943 of record NC_080163.1, read on the forward strand.
CACCACACTGAGGAGTTAAAGAAGGAAATCTGAAGCTCTTATCAATAAAGGCAGGAAAAGCACTTGAAGAAAACCCAACAGTATGGGCCAAGGGGTGACACACCTGATTAAGCACACACATTACAGTGTGCAAGGACCCAAGTTCAAGCCCCTGGTCCCCACCTGCAGGGGTAAAGCTTCATGAATGGTGAAACAGGGCTGCAGGTGTTTCTCTCTCTCTTTCTCTCAATATATATACTCCCCTACCCTCCCAACTTCTGTCTCTGTCCAATAATAAATAAGGAAAAAAGTTTTAGAAAAATCCAACAGCCAACCAAAACCTCTCAGCACACTAGAATGAATGTTTCTCAACTCCACAAAGTACACAAAAATGAAACAGCTAACATACTTAATGACAAAAATTAGATGCTTTCCAATAAGACTAAAAACAAAACAAATGTCTATTTTCATCATTCCTATTCAACAGCATGCTAATGCAGTCAAGACAGGAATGAAGGGGGAAAAAAGACATGAATAGTACATCAATGGTCAATATGTCACTGTAATTTCTTCACAACCTGATGTACAGATTCAAAAAAGTGTCACCTGTACTTTCAGCAAGATATCAAGTTGCTATGACTATTTCTTATGAAAAGGCAAAAGTCACAGACTAGCCAATATAATTTAGAACCAGAACAGAAAACAAAACAAAACAAAATGTTGAAAGGCTGACACTACCTGACTTCAAAATCTTGCCATAGTACTGGCAAAAAAACAGTCAGCTAGATCAGAGGACCCAGAAATAGGCCTTCACAAAATACAGTCAACTGATCTTTGACAAAAAGAGCAAAGACAAGTCAATGGAGAAAAGAAATGGTGCTAAACAACTGGATATACACATGCAAAGATAAACCTAGACAAAAACCTCACCATTTTCATAAAAACTAACTCAGAGTGGGCCACAGACCTAAGTATTAAACACGCAACTAGGAAATTCCTAGATGAGGGGCTGGATGGTGGCACACCTCGTTGGCTGCACACATTACAATGTACAAGGGTCCAGGTTCAAGCCTCCATCTCCACCTGCAGGGGGAAAGGTTCACAAGTGGTGAAGCAATGTTGTAGGTGTTTCTTTGTCTCGCTCCCTCTTGTCTCCCCCTTTCTCTCAATTTCTGGCTGTCTCTATCCAATAAATAAAGATAACATAAAAATAAAAAAAAAAAAGAAAGAGAACTCCTAGATGATAATGTAAGCAAAGATCCAAGTTACCTTGGATTTAAAAGTTGAGTTTTAGACACCGTATCAAAAGCATAACCCATGAAACTGAGAACTGACCAACTGGACTTCACTCAAGGTTTCTGCTCTGCAGAAAGCACTGTTAGTGAGAATGAAACAGCAAGTCATGTGCCGGGAGAGATTTTTCCCAAACACGTATCTACTAACAGTCCGGTATCTAAAATATAAAGGAAATCTTAAAACTCAGTAATATGAAAACCTAATTGAAAATGGGCAAAAAACAAATAAACAAAAAGTACGAATGACCCTCACCAAATGAAATACATGGCACACAGACATATAGAAAAACTCTTTATGTCATATGTCATTAGGGAGTTGCAAACTGAAACACAGATGTACCACTACACACCTATTAGATCAAAATCAGAAACACTGACAGCACCAAATGCCGGTGAGAATGGGGAGGGACAGGAAAATCCCATATACTGCTGATGGGAATGCAAAACAGTGCAGTCACTTTGGAAACAGTTGGGCAGCTTTTTCCAAAACTAAGTGAAGGCTGGGAGATACAGCATGAGACTCTGGGCTCTGTCCCTGCACCGTGGACAGACAGACTGAGGGTGGGGGTGTGTGTGTGTGGGGGGGGTTAGGACATGGATGGTAAGGCAGTGAATTGGCATCTCTCCCTCAACTCTTTCTCTTAAAAAAAAAAAAAAAGTCATGGGAGACACACCCCCAAAGCATACCCATAGTGTGCATGGACACTGGTTCAAGACCCCACTCCCCACCTATGGGGGGAAGCTTCACTAGCAGTGAGACAGTGCTGCAGGTCTCTCTTTCTCTCTCCCTATCTACCTCCCTTTTCCCTCTCAATTTGTCTCTATCCAAAAATAAACAAAATATAAAAAGGAGGCAGAGTAGATAGCATAATGGATATGCAAAGAGACTCTCATGCCTGAAGCTCCAAAGTCTTTGGCTCAAACCCCTGCACCACCAATAGCCAGAGCTGATGGAAAAAAAAAAGAAAGAAAGAAAGACCCTGAGACAATAAGACCACTACTAGAAATGAGCAGAACCAGTGTTAAGAAAATATCAAAAGGGAGGCAGGGGAAATAACACAATGGTTAGGCAAAAAGACCTTTGTGCTTAAGGGTCTAAAGTCCTAGTTCAAGGCCCAGCACCACTATAAGCCAGATCTGAGCAATGTATTGGTAAAAATAAATAATAATTGATTAAAAAAATAAGTAAGACAGCTTTGCTTACTGACTTTTCTAGAAGGTTCTATCACTAACTCTGAAGAATGCTGGAACCAGGGCGGGGGAGATAGCTAAGAGGTTTATACAACAGACTTTCATACCCGAGGTTCAGAGGTCCCAGCACTAAGTCAGAGCTGGGCAGTAGACTAGAAAGGAAACGGAAGAGGAAGAAGAAAAAGGAGATAGTATACACATACCTTCCTATGTATCGGGTCCTGGGTGCAAGACTCTTCACTACATGAAGCACATGGAACAGCACCTGGGAGCTCCCTGGATGGTGGATCAGTATTGTGGTCTCTCCTTACTCACTCTCTCCCTCTGTTCTCTCTTTAAAGAATGAGAAAACTGGCCCCAGGAGGTTGCTTAGAAGTACCATGCATGTGTATGGCCCTAGCAAAGTATGTGTTGCTCTTAGCTGCCGAATTAGACCTGTGACGACTCTGTGCTGAGCTCGCTCAGGTCACTAGGTGCATGCATGTGTATGGGTTCATTTCTCAGTCCCAGATTTAAGGAGGAAAAAAAAGGGGGGGGGGGGCAAAATAGCTCACCAGAATAATTTACTGCTTTGCCATCCATGTACATGACCCAGGTTCTATAACTTTCAGTTTTTTAACTTTCAGTCTATACCTTTCAGCTTTTCCTGCCCTTTTTTTTTCTCTTTTGTTGCCTTTTTGTTGTTGTTGTTGTAGAGAGAAAAATGGAGAGAGGAGGGGAAGGCAGAGAGGGGGAGAGAAAGATAGACACCTGCAGACCTGCTCCAACAGCTTTGAAGTGACTCCCCTGCAGGTAGGAAGCCGGGGGGCTCGAACCAGGATCCTTACACAGAGTCCTGTTTCAGTATGTGTATATGTGTGTGTGTGTGTGTATATATATATATATATATATATATATATATATATATCTTTTTTTTTTGCAAAAACACTTTGTAGTTGATAGTATGTACTTATGTACTTCTAGAAGACACATAGTGTCTGGTTGTGTTTCTCTTTGTGATACTAGTAGCCATTAATGACCATCACCTGTATTTGTTGTGTCATTATTAGAATTATAGATTTGTGACACTGTATTTGTTTGAGTAAAAGAATATCCTTTTATCAGTTGTTGCTGGAGTACTCCTTGGAAGGAACTTTCCCTTCATAGCTGCTGGACTGTCCTGAAAGAGCAGCTTGTGCTTATTTATTTATTTATTTATTTATTGGATAAAGACAGAACTAGGGAAGGGGAGATAGAAAGAGACACCTGCAGTACTCCTTCACTGCTCATGAATCTTCTTCCCCCCTGCCCTGCAGGTGGGGACCGAGACTTGAACTTGAGTTCTTGTGCAAAGGCCTGCAGTACCAGATGGTTTACAGTACAATTGTTGACACTTGAGTATAATTGAAAGCAAGTTTTCAGAGGGAGCATGGGACAAGAATGAGAATAGGAGTGTGGCTTCTAACTGGCCCTGTCAGTGAACTGTCATCCCTAAATGAAGAGAGGTGAGGTGAGCTCTGTTGGGCCAGCTTGTGCAAAGTGCAAGTGGATTCTCTCCTGGAATCACCGTGCATTGTGTTTGACTGTGCAGGGAGCCCTTTGCCCATGCCATAGCTGGTGTTTGTGTTCAGTGAGTGGCAGCTGAGCAAAACCGTGATGCACTTAGTGACCTGACCGAGCTCAGCACACAGAGTCTTCACAGGTCTAATTCGGCAACTAGGAGCAACACATACGTTTTCCTTGGAATTAAACTTGAATTTTGTTTCTTCCTCTTGTGCAATATTCTCTAACTGTAGTGTAGTGTGAGTCATTGCTGCCCTCAGGCTAATGTAATAGTACTGGATTACGGGTGGGATTCCTGGGGGGTCGGGTGGTGTGTGTAAATCTGTCTGTCAGGTGATCAAACCCCCCCCTCAAATCGGTACTTATTTTAAAAGTTACTATTTACATATAAAGACTGTGTAGCAAAGGAGTAGTGGCTGTACAAAGCAATGGTCTCTGTATAGAATATGACCTAACTTTGCTTCCAGGCTTCTTTTTCTCTCCTCTTCCCTTTCACCGTAACTTTACTGCGCTCTCTCTCTCCCTCAGCTCTGGTTTATGGTGATACTGCAAATTGAACCTGGGACCTTTGTTGCCTAAGGCATGAACGTCTTTTGCATAACCATTATGCCTGCCACTGGCAGGTCTTTTTCTGATAAACAGAGACAGGGAGTGAAAGTGACCACAGCACCAAAGCTTCCTCCAGTTCCGCAGAGGCTGGACCTCAGCACTGCGTGTGTCAGAGTGACGCTCTGGTTCTCTATCAGTAATAAATAAATAATAAAATAACTATGGGACAACAAGGAAAATATGAACACTGGATGATTGGTGGAGCTAAGGAATTATTGTTAATGTGGTTAGTGTAATGATATTATTATTGTCTCTCTTTAAGTCTTTATCCAGAAATATATATAAAATTTTATAAAATATTAATAAAAACTTGTATAAGATATACAGAAGTATTTATATGAGATGCTGCAACACCTTGCATTTGCTTCAAAATAAATGTGGTGTGCTAATGAACTAGCGTACAGATGAAATAAACTTGAGGTCCAAGTTAAATGAGTAGAAGGCATAAGAATGGCATGATGAACACAATGAAGTTCAACATTCTATTCTATTTCTGTATTACGTTTGTAAAACTTACTACAATAGGGAGTCCGGGTGATAGTGCAGCGGGTTAAGTGCAAGTGGCACAAAGTGCAAGGACTGGCGTAAGGATCCTAGTTGGAGCCCTGGTTCCCCACCTGCAAGGGAGTCGCTTCACTAGCGATGAAGCAAGTCTGCAGGTGTCTATCTTTCTCCCCCTCTGTCTTCCCCTCCTCTTTCCATTTCTCTCTGTCCTATCTAACAATGACGACATCAATAACAATAAAAACTACAACAATAAAACAAGGGCAACAAAAGAGGATAAATAAATATTACAAAAAAAAAAACTTTCTACAATAAAAGTTTTAAGAAAGGGACCAGGAGACAGCTCACCTGATGGTGTGCTCACTTTGCCATGAGCAATAACCACATGAGAACACCATCCATGCATAGTATCAAGGAGAAGCTTCATGAACAAAGAAGCAATGCTGGGGTATCTCTCCTCTCTGTACTTGGATGTGTTAGATCTCAAAATTTGAGTGTTCAACCATCAAAATAGATTCTGTTCATCTTCTGCTTCAACTACGGCTTATCATTTTACACTAAGTTTTTCCTTTCCAACCTTCCACACTGTAGCCGATCTTTCTGAATATTAGTGAACATCCTAACATCACTATTCAATCTGTTCTTACCTCACTAGTACAAGCAGCCACCTTATGACTGTCTATCTAACCAGACCATAATTTCCTAAAGGCAAAGAATTTTTTTTTTCTTCTAGGGTTATTTTGGGGACTTGTGTCCACATGAATCCCACCACTCCTGGTAGACTCATTGTTTTCTGATACAGGGTGAGAGACAGAGAGGGGAAAGGAGACAAGAGGGGGAGAAACAGACAGAGGAGAGAGCCCACAGCACTGTTCTACCAATTATGAAGCCTCCTCCCCCATCCATGGGTGCAGGTGTCCCTGTATGGTGACAAGGGCTCAACTCAGGAACTCGTGCACGGTAGTGTGAACTGTACAGGGTAAGCCATCTTCCAGTCCCCAGCAGGGAATGTCTGACTGTTGTTGCTGTTTGTTGATTGGTGTTGGCTTGCTTCCCTCCATCAACAGTACTGTGCAACTCAGGCTTATGGCAGGGCCAGAGATTAAACATGGGGCCTCTGGTGCCTTCAGCATGCACCACTTGTGCCACTAGCTCCTCAGCCCTGGTTTTACTCTCCACAGAAAGGCTAGCAGACAGTTTTACCCAGCAGTTAATTATCTAACCAAAACAACACACCGGTCAGTTCAGAGATCAATGGAAAAGTCAACAAGGGAAATAAAACCTGAAACAGAGGACATGTTTAAAGACTTTAGACCACAGAAGAGCGGACAGACATGTGGTGACAAAGACATATAATGAAACACTATACAGCATTAAAGAGTAACAGGCAGGTGCTGGGAGATGGCTCATGAGGAAGGGCACATGCCTTACCAAACACAAGGCCCTAAACCTAAGCCCTGGCGACACAAGGGGGCACCGAAGCACTGGCACCAAACGAAGCTCCACAGCGAGTGGAAAGGTGCTGTGATGCCTCTTCCTTTCTGGCCAGAATAGAGAGAATAGAGATGCTGGCCTGGCAGCACTAGCATCAATTAAGTCAGAAGCCCTGATACCACCAAAAAGGTGTAACTATATCACATACAGTATATGCAAACCCCCCCCCCATAGCTTCACAGTAAGAGGTAGAAATCAGGCACTGGGAGATAGCTCACCTGGGAGAGTGTACACTTGGAGCACCCCACAAAGGGGAAGGTTCCTGAATAGTGACAAAGTGCTGTGGTGTCTCTCTCCCCTTTTTGTCTCTCACCCACTACCTTAAAATGGGGGGGGGGACAGGTGGTGGTACACCTGGTTAAGCAATTAAAAAAAGATAAGATATGGGGGCCAGGAGGTGGTACATCTGGTGAGCACATATGTCACCAAGGACCTCAGTTCAAGCCCACAGTCCCCATCTGCAGGGGAGAAGCTTCATGAGTGGTAAAGCACTGCTGTGCGTATGCGTGTGCATGTGCATGTGTGTCTGTCCATCCCTCTATCTACCCTACCCTCTCAATTTCTCTATCAAATTAAAAATGATTTTTAAAAAATGATGACATGTGTCCTTTGAGACATAATGGATGGAATTGGAGGTGATCATGCTTAGTGAAGTAAGGAAGTAAAAGACCAGATGGTTTCATTTAGAAGTGGAATATAGACAAAGAACATGAACTTAGGGGAAAAAAAAATTTTTTTAATTAGTAAACTCTCTCTCAGATTTTGTGAGAACTATGATGGTGGGGGGGGTGGTAGTGGATATGATATGGAACTGTACCCCTGTAAGCTACTCTCTCATAAATCACTAATAAAAATAGTTTAATGATTATGTGATAAGACAATTCAATAGACAGTCTTTTAACAAATTATGTTGAGACAACTGGATATCCACAGGCAAAAGGATGAAACTTTAGACAGGTGTGTGAGCACAGGACTTCCATGCAGAAGGTCCCAAGTTCCATTCCTGGCACCTCATATGCCAGAGCAATGTTCTGGTCTCACTAAGTAAACAAATATTTTTAAAGGGAAAATAAAGTTGGATCTTTATGTGGTAGCATAGACCAAAAAAAAAAAAAAAAAGAAAGAAAGAAAAAAACAAAGAAAGAGAGGAAGGAAGACAGATGTCATAATGGACCAAATAGCTAAATATGTAAGAGAAAACTCTTAAGAAACAGAGGTTTAAATTTTCATGATCTTGGATTTTTTAAGACATGACACCTAAAGCATAAACCACAAAAAGTAAATCTAGAAAGCAAGCAGACCTTGTGCTTCAAAGAGAAGCAACAGGAAGACAACATTATCAATACAGTAAAAACCACTCGGGCAGTTATAGATCTAGCCAGTAAGAGTCTAGGATCCATAACTAATAATAAATACTTTGATATGAAGAACTCCTACAGTTCACCAATAAAATGACAACCTAAGAATGAAAACAGACTAGAGTCCAATAGAGGGTTAATAAAATAAGTCCAAGTATACTCAATGTAGAAAACATCATGTCTACACATAGTAGCCAACAAAAGTCAAGTTAAAGGTATGCCTAAAGGTATGAATATTAAGAACTAATATTGAGGGGCCAGCAGTGGCGCACCTGATTGAGCGTACACATTACAATGTGCAAGGGCTTAGGTTCAAGCTCCTGATCCTCACCTGTAGGGGGAAAGCTTTGCAAGTGGTGAAGCAGTGTTGCAGGTGTGTGTCTCTCTCTCCCCATTCCCTCTTGAATTCTGGCTCTCTATCCAATAAATAAAGAAAGAAATCTTTATAAAAAGTTTTTTAAAAAAAAAACTAATATAGAAGGGCCTGTCAGTGGTGTTCACAAGGACCTGGGTCCGAGCCCCCACTCCCCACCTGCAGAGGAGACACTTCATGAGCAGTGAAGCAGGTGTACAGGCGTCTGTCTTCCTCTCTCTCTCTCTCTCTCCCCCCTTCCTCTCTCAATTTCTGTCCTATCAAATAATAAGATGGGGGGGATGGCTACTGAGAGTGATGCCTGGTGTGCTACGGCCCCCTGTGTGTGTGGTTTTTACTTTCCCCTCAGAAACTAGGATGAGACAGATATTATTTTTATTTTCTAAAAATCATGGAAAGATAAATACAGACAGAAAAAAAAAGGCCAGAGAGAGAGCACTCACCTGGTCCAGTGTGCCTTATTATGTGAGCTGCTCAGGTTTGAGCCTTGCACTGTGTGGGAGAGCCATGGCTCTGTGGCATTGGGTTCTCAGCATAAGGTTCTGAGTTCAGTCCTTGGCATTATATGTGCCAGAATGATGTCCTAGTTCTCTCTCTCTCTCTATTTATTATTATATTATTATTATTAAGCTGCTGGGATCAGTGGGTGCATTGTGCAGGAAAAGAACCCCAAAGATAACCCCGATGGCAATTAGAAAGAAATAAAGACAGAAAGAAAGGAAGGATATGGAGGCCATTTCAAGTCATAATTTTACTAGAGACTTAATTGTGGAAATTCTCAAAAACAGTTCAGATGTTTTTTTAAAGAAAAAGTAAAGTTAAAATTAATTTCAACCTGGGGTTATATATGAGGTTAATGAGATTACAGCACAATGAACAGCACTATAGCTATCAAGACCACTAAAACAAAAACCACAACATCAAATGCTAGCTAGGATGCAGAAGAACTAGATCTTGAATGCACTGCGGACAGGACTGTAACTTGACCCAACCACACCAGAAAAATATTTCAGCAATTTCTTTTAAAACAACTAATCACACACGTACCTGCATGATCCAGCACTTTAGAGCACTTACCCCCCACAAAACAAAAACCATAAACACAAACCATTAACGTAAAAATATGCACACCAGGGCATAGTGGTAGTGCACTCAATCCAGTGTATACATTATAATGTGCAAGGACATGAGTTCAAGCCCCCAGTTCACACTTGGGGGGGGGGGGTCACAAGCAGTGAAACAATGCTTCATTGTCTCTTTTTCTCCCTCTTCCCTCCCACTTTTTTCACTTTTTTTTTTTTAGAATTTATTTATTTATTAATGAGAAAGACAAGAGGAGAGAGAAAGAATCAGACATTACTCTGGTACATGTGCTGCTGGGGATTGAACTCGGGACCTCATGCTTGAGAATCCAATGCTTTATCCACTGTACCACCTCCCAGACCACCCCCACTTTCACTTTCTATCTCTACCCAATAAATCAAATACTTTAAAAGTATTATTAAAAACATCATGCACACAAATAGTAGTTTTATTTCTAATAGCTAAAAACTGGAAACAACCTCTAAAATGTCCTTCAAGGGGGTGAATCATTAAACCAACTGTAGTCCATCCACACTATGGATGGACTATATTTCAAAATAAAAAGTTAGAAATTTGGAAAATGTGCTGCTTCATCATGTATGAAACCCAGGTTCAAGCCCAGCCCCCACCACACTGAAGGGGGCTTGGGCGCTGTGATCCCCTCCCCCACCCCCCATGCTTTCTGCCTCTGTCTGTCAGAAGGAAAGTTAAGGGAAAAAAAGGTAAGGTCAGGGAAGTGGCTCAGTAGCAGAGCCCCTCCCTGCCTTGCAAGAGTGAGGATGAGGATTCGATCCCCAGAAACATATTAGACCAGCAAAGGGAAAGTCAGAACTCCACAGCTCACTCGTGTTTGTTTGACTCAGCAAACTGGGTGAAGGAAGTGGCTCAGCAGAGCACATGGTAAGACCATGAGTCTGACCTCCAACACAGCATTAAATAAATCATAAAAAAAAAAAAAGTCTTAGCAAACATTTTTTTTTTCCAGAGTCAGGGCCTTGCACATGCATGATTTCACCACTCCAGGGCCACTTTTTCATTCAGAGAAACAGGAAGGGAAAGACACAACACCATAGATCCCTCTAGTAAAACGGCAATCCCCATGTGATAGCAGGGCTCCAGAACCCCAGGCACCAAGGCAAGAACCCTATCCTCTCTGAAAAGATTTTACATAGCACTCGGAACATACTTTAAAAAAAAAAGTCTACCTTGAATATTTTTTTTTATTTTTTTTAATGTTTATTTTCCCTTTTGTTGCCTTTTTTTTATTGTTGTTGTAATTGTTGTTATTGATGTCGTCATTGTCAGATAGGACAGAGAGAAATGGAGAGAGGAGGGGAAGACAGAGAGGGGGAGAGAAAGACACCTGCAGACTTGCTTCACCGCCTGTGAAGCGACTCCCCTGCAGGTGGGGAGCCGGAGCTCGAACCAGGATCCTTATCCTGGTCCTTGCGCTTTGCTGTGCTTAAGCCGCTGAGCTACCGCTGGACTCCCTACCTTGAATATTTTTATTGAGTAGTTTCATTAAATCAACTAGTTTGAAACAGAGGCCTCAACATACTACTCAAAGTATTCCAACATGGGGAGTGGGGCGCTAGCACAGCAGGTTAAGCACATGTGGCGCAAAGCGCAAGGACCCGCTTAAAGATGCCGGTTCCATTCGAGCCCCTGGCTCCCCACCAGTAGGGGACTCACTTCACAGGAGGTGAAACAGGTCTGCAGGTGTCTATCTTTCTCTCCCCCTTTCTGTCTTCCCCTCCTCTCTCCATTTCTCTCTGTCCTATCCAACAATGACGACATCAATAACAACAATAATAATTACAACAATAAAACAATAAGGGCAACAAAAGGGAATAAATAAAGATTAAAAAAAAAGTATTCCAACATGCACTTCTGCCCCACCCCACCTACAAAAAAAAAAAAAGGAAGAAAGAAAAGACAGAAAGAAGGAAAGACAAACACGCCAAATTATTTCAGGAGAAAGCATAATGGGAGCTAGAATTCTGGTTTTATTTACCAGATACTACATGAAATCTTGTATGCACATGGTAAACATTTTTTTTCAGACTTGAAAACTGTTCAGCTGAGCAAGCAGCCAATGTACAACGTGAAACACTCCACATTCACTCCACCAAACCTTTAACTCAGATCTCTGTATGACCCAATATCCTTTAGCATCAAAAAACTTATATGATGAAAGAAATGTCTACCACCTGCTGTTTGGGTACTAGTTAACGAAAAGTCTGACTCATGGTCATCCTCAACTTCAACATCCTCTTAGGAAAAAAAAATAGTAATTCAACATCATATTAAAGCTGGTCAAAGTGAATCTGAAGTCTCTGTGGTGTTCTGCAGTAACTGAATCCCTAACAAATATTCTCAGAGGTAGAAAGAACATTCTGTTGGCACCCCTCTGGATTCATCAAGCAGGTTCTGAGTGTCTGGTCAGTTCTATGAGAAAGGGCAGACAGAAATCTCCAGTCGCTGAAAACTGGGCCTGAGGTTGGAGGTAGATAGCATTATAGTCATGCAAAGGGACTCTCGTGCCTGAGGCTCCAAAGTCCCAGGTTCAATACCCCACACCACCATAAACCAGAGCAGAAAAGGGGCTGAATTCCTCAAGTAAGCATCCACTCTGACCTATATAGTTAAGATTGATCTTTACCTATGTGTTTAGAGTGGTCAATAGTACAGTAGGTATAACCCTGAAACAGTTTCCTCCACTCAATGTTACTTTAGCAGATTCAATAGAACAAATCAAAAGCTGAGTAAAATTCATGCAACAACTTGATTTTTCTACTCTCAAAGAAAAAACTGACTTAAATTTTCCTCAGTTCCATCCACCAAGCATTAGACTACCTAACCACAACCGTCTGACAATAGCAAGGGAGCCCTAGAATTTCATTCCTATACATCTTTGTAAAGTGTACCTCTAGTACTGATTGGCAGGAGTTTATGGAAGAAGTTGTGAGGCCATCTGGCACCTTGAGAACATAATGTTCTATAACCTTCCCCCCTGTGGAGACTGTACTATATCCCCACTCCCATCCTTTCTTTCCTGCAATGTTCTGAACTTTCTGTGGGATCACAGGATAGACTCCAAAAAGTTCCATTCACTCACTGTTTCCTTTTGTCTTTCAACAGCTAAAATCTTGGGGGGAGGGGGGCATGCAGAGGGGACAGTGAGCAAGATTCCACACTTTGAAATGCCAATGACTCAGGCAATGACTCTAGAGTGTTCACTGGTTCACAGTTTCTGTGTTGAAGATGACTTATAACATTATGGCCACTAGCTGAACACACACAGGGTACTAGAAACATTAAGGCAACTAGTTAAGCACACACTTTAGACTAGGCTGCTGGGAAACTCTCCAGCAATGAACTACCCTGGTTAGAACCTACACTGTTAGCACTCACTAACCAGAAGGTTCACTAAAAGATGACTGCTGGCTATACTTGCAAAAGCACAGAAATTCAACTTAGAGGAAACCGCTTTTAAGGTCTCTAAATTCTTTCATGCTCAACTCATGTTGATCTGTCCACCTGACTGCTCTGGAGCCCAGCACCTGCACTGATCCCCCATCAACTACACTGTGTAGAAACAAACAGGCAGAGGCACTGCTGAAGAGGAGTCAGCATCTTGGGCTCACTGTGATACAGTGTGCAAGGTATGTAAGGAAGGGCACTGACCACTGCAGTGCGGAGGCCTGCACCTCAGCTCCCACATTTCAACTCCCTACTAGGCAGACCTACCCAAACCATCATCATGTCTTTGGATCCAAAGCACCAGTCCTCTTCTTTCCAGTAGTGATACCCACATTGCCCCCACTCACTCCAATTCAAAGCTGTGGTGTGATGATGAAATTTACTGAGAGTCAGAGACCCTTTCCACCCTTACCCTCCAGTACCTGCCTCTCTCATTCATTCTTTCCCATTTTTATAACTATCATCCTAGTTTGAGAAATCATTTCTTTTTTTTTTTAATTTTCCTTTAAATATTTTTACTTATATATTTGGGATAGAGACAGAGAGACATTGAGAGGAAAGGGGGAGATAGAGATGGAGAAAGAGACATACCTATAGCACTGTTTCACCACCTGTGAAATAGCCCTCCTGCAGGTGGGGACTGGAGGTTTAAACCTAAGTCCTTGTGTACATAATGTGTGTCTTCAACCAGGTGTGCCACTGCCTAGACCCTAGAAATTATATATTATATATAATTTATTAATTTGATAGAGCAGAGAGAAATTGAGAGGGAAGGGGAATAAAGGTGAAAGAGGCAGAGACACACCTGCAGCACTGCTTCACCACTTGTGAAGCTTCTCCCCCTGCAGATGGGGACCAAGGGCTTCAACCCAGGGCCCTGTGCATGGTAACGTGCACTTAACCTAATGCGCCACCGCCTGCCCAAGTCATTTCTTACTCCCAAGTTTCCCAAGAGAATTTTCTATTTTTTTAATATATTTAAGTACTCAGTAATCAGAGGGGGAAAGAGTGAATCAGATTATCACTACAGAATACGCAGGGTCAGGGATAAAACGCAGGACCTTATGCTGCAAGTCCTGCTCCACTGAATCACCTCCTAGGACACCCAACAGGATTTGATTGAGATCCTACAGTTGAAGTCATACCACAAAACACTATTTTTAACAATTATCCAAATCTTTGGAGAGGGGAATGCGTACATATCTGGCAATACTAAGTTATCCTCATGAGCTTGTACAAGCACCTGCCACAAGAAGCTCCTATCAGCAAGGGTTCAGAACCAAGAACTCTGAATGCCCATAAGTTTCTCATGTGTGCTCCTTGCTCTCTCTCATTTCTCCGTGGTGATCAACAACTAGATCTTTGAAAAGGAAAGGGCTTATTGCTCATTTTCACGGACAACCAGAAGGAGCAGGTGAACTGCATCCCACACCATCGCCAGTCTTAGAAGAGAACAAATCCCAAGAAGCAGAAAGCAGAAGCAACATTAAAGAGAAGGAGGAGGGGAAGGAGCAGAGGAAGAAAAAGAAAGTGAACTAATTCCCTGGGGAAGAAGGGTCTGCTGGTGAACTTAGATAAGTTTAGTTCCAAGACTCCAGAATGAAATCCATATATCTTATTCTTTTTTCAAATATCTTATTCTATATTTAAGAGATTTCTACCTTACCTAGTAACCTATGAGCTAACAGGAAACATACATATAAAAAGAAAATTAAATGTAACTGATGTATCAACATCAAGAGCATAAATCTCATACTTTAATAATTTTGATGAGGGACAACAACAACAACAACAACAACAACAAAAGTGAGAACTTAGGTACAGGAAAAGACCAGATTTGGGGAATTATCAATATATCTTGCCTGTCTAGAGAGTAAGTCACCAGCTTGGCTGAAGCAGAGAACACAGAAGAGATGTGAGAGTGCTGGGAAGACAGCAGAATGGTTATGCAAAAGACTCAGTGCCTGAGGCTCTGAGGTACCAACATCAACAGTCACCATAAGCCCTAACAGGCCATGGCCGGTGCACCGCTATGTTCCATTGCTGGGGAGCCAGAGACGACCCGAACTGGCCCTGCGGCTACAGACAGACTATGACCCACATAGTCAACGACTGCCACCTCTCCAGATTCAAAGGAGGTCTCGAAACTTTACATCAGGCTCAACCTGACGCTGTTGACTGGCTACAGAAGAAGGGCAAACGCTAGAAGAAGAAGCCAGAGCTGAGCAGTGTCTGATCTTTATCATTAAAATAAAATAAAGAAGGAAAGAAGAAAAGATGTGAGTGTAGTGTAGTGTCCTACAGTTCTAACCCACTGTTCACTCTGCTCTTCATTACTCTAGCTGGACTGTCATTTCAGAGGCCAGGGACCACCACAAATGGTTGATCTGTTAGCTGAAAGTCCACCCACCACATCCTAGAAAACTCAGAAAAAAGTATTAGTGACAAGCTTCTCCATATCTAATTTCAGACTGGCATACTATGAAGGTGGCACTCTGAATTCCTATTTTTAAATACCTGCATTAAAGATAACAAAACTTCCGCAGAAGTTGAAAAATAAGCACAAGTCAAAATGAGAATTTTTAAGCACTCAGACACTTATAAAATCACTCTTAGAACTGCTTGATAGAATTCAAAAAAAATTAACTGTTGACACCCTTTGAAGGAGTAGGCAAAAGAATGGAAAGTGTGATGAAGTAATAAGCAGTTTTAAAATAGGGTTACTACCAGTTTCTAAACAGTAATCCCTCTGGGAAATGGAAATTCCTCTCCTTAATCCCTGTGAGGGTAATATAATACTTGAATCAGAAACAAAAATATCCTGCTTCTATATAACTGTAAATGTGGCCCTTTTACAGTATCCTTGATGTTAAACAGCAGGTAGAGGAGGGGACAACCTAGCAAAAGCAGAGGCAACCAGCATTTTGGATTTCAGACATAGCTTGGCTTGACATATAGACTTCAGTCAAACGCAATTCAGTAAAAGTTCCAGGTTTCAGTTGACAGTGATTACAGTTAACTAGAGCTTATTCCCGTGAAATGAAACTACTTGAACCCTCAAAAATCAATTTGCTTGACATGAAACCACAGGCTAATGCATCCTCTTGGAAATGTTAACAGGATAGAACCATGAGTCTTTTATTACAATGTGATGACCATGGAGAGCGCCCTAACTAACGCCTAGCCACTCAGCCCTAGGAGGTTTCTCTCTACAAAGTGAGGACAGGGTGGACGTGAAACCTTGAGTAGTCCTCAAGCTGACTTGTTTTTCTACAAAAGGTGGGAGTTTAATAGTAGCATAGTTTAATAGTTTAATAGTCCCCAGCTCACTAGAAGCAGATGGAACCCACCAAGTCAGTGCAGCCAGGCCTGAAAGGTACAAAGAATTCTCCCTGCTGTCCTACACAGAGCAGAACTGAGCAAATAAGCTTTCACAAGGTGGTTTCATGTGGCTGTTACAGCCTCCACTGTAAAGGCGAAGTTTTAAAATGAAAATTAATTTGAAGACTCATGCAACACTAAAGCTAAGCAAGCAGACACATAGACACACACACACACACAGTTACGTGGCTATACTTCACCACATAAAAGACACAGTAACCTATTCCAGCACCCGAGCTCTTCCAGAAGGGAAATCTAGCTGGAAACAGTCCCTGCTTATGTACATAATTCACTAGGGGTCAGGTAAGATTCCATTTTGTAACAGCTGAACTTTAAACAGAAAGTTGCCAGTGGTGCAACACCCACTCATTAGCATAAAGCTACCCCTCTAGAATGAAAAAGCACTGGCCACTCTCTGCCAGGGTCAAACTTTACAGGGAGAAATTCCAAGGATCATGAACGCCTAGAAAGTTCTACCACGGCCTAGGTCAAGCTCCCCATCTCCACCAGCCTAAACTTACTGTCACTCTATTTCCTCCCTTGCCCGCAGAACAAGGCATTGCTAACAGAGAGCTTTTTTGTTTCGTTTTGTTTTCCCTTTAAATAAAAAAAAAGGAGGACCGGAGGGGTCAGGGCAGGCAATGCTTTTCAGGGCTGACAAGATTCCAGTGGGGGGGGGGGGCTTTCTGGATTTTTCTGTTCTTGGCAAGGAAAGCAGCTCCAGGTCCCGAGTCACCCCAAAGCACTAACTGCACCCCAGTGCGAACTGCACTGGCCGCGTGTTCGCTGAGGATGAAGGCGACGCCGCCCCGCCGGGGGTGGGGGGAGGTGGGGGGTGGGGTGCCAGCGGCCTCATCTTGGAAGGGGGAGGGGGGAAGAAAAGAGGCTGAGTAGTCCCGGGAAGGTCTCTGGGGTCGCAGGAGGAAAAGAAAGAAGGGAAGTCGAGTCCGCGCAAGGTGTTGGGAGGGCGGAGGGTGTCAATGACTAAGGGAGGCGAGCAGAGACTGTGTGTGGATGGCTGGGGCCACGTCCGGAGAAGGTGTGGACGCCTGGTTGGGGGGGGATGGGGGTGATGGCACCTGGATGCGGGGCAGGCCAGGCGGCTCCCTGCGCAGCAGCAGCAGCAGCAGCAGAGGTAGCGGCAGCACCCAAGGGAGCCGACCGGGTGGCCTCGCCCGCCCCCCCCCCCCCGCGCGCCCGCAGCCCCCCGCTCGGCGGGCGTGTGCAAGGGCCGGGCCGCCACTACTCACCCCACGACTCCCTGGTTGTAGTTCCTCCGCTTCCACGGGGTCCCGCTGTACACGCCTCCGCCGCCGTCCACCCGGCCGGCCCCCGCGGCCCTGCCGCCCGGCTGCAGCAGGCTGTAGTTGAGTCCGTAGGTGCTGGCCTTGTTGTCGCGCTTCCGCTTGTTGCTGCTGCCCGAGGCGGGGTCGGCCGGCTCGGCCGCGGGCACGGCGGCCGCCGGGTGCGGCGACGAGGCGGCCGAGGGCGCCGGGGTGGCCGAGGGGCCGGCTGCCGCCCGGCGCGCCCAGGCCGCGGGCTGGTGGTGGTTGTTGTTGTTGTTGGTCGTCTCCAGGGGCAGGAAGTCCCGCTGCTCCGCCGGCTGCGCGTGGCCGCCCGGCAGGCGCTCCCCGGAGCGGTACATGCCGGCCGGGGCCGGGCCGGGGGCCGGGGCCGGGGCCGCGCTGCCCGGGCTGCCGCCGCCGCTGCCGCTGCCGCCTGTGGCCGCGCCGCTGCTGCCCCCGCCGCCGCCGCCGCCGCCGCTCGCGCCGCCGCTGCTGTGACAGTGGTGGTTGAAGTAGAGGTTCCTCAGCCCCTGGGTCGTCTCCCAGATCTGCATCCACAGACTGTTGGACGGTCCGAGCTGCTCTGGCTGGAACCAGGCGATCCTCGGATCCATCAAACGGCGGCGGCCGCTGCCCCCGCCCCTCCCGGCAGCCCGCAGGGCCGCCGCCGCCGCGCCTTCGGCGCACGCCCGGCCTCGGCGGCTGCTGCTGCTGCTGCTGCTCCTGCTCCTGCTCCCGCCGCCGCCGCCGCCGCCGCCGCTGCTGCTGCTGCTGCTCCGGGCCCGCCGCGGGTGGCGCGGTCGCACAGGAAGCCCGGCCCGAGCCGGCGGCCTCTCTCCCGCCCTCGGGGGCTGCGCTGGCCCTCCCCCCTCCCTCCGCCCCTCCGCCCCTCCGCCGAGCCCCTGTCACCAGGGTCCCTGTGCAAATGGCGGCGGCGGCGGCGGCGGCGGCTCCGGAGAAGGGCGAGCGGCGGCGGCGGCAGCGGCAGCGGCGGCGGCAGGACGCGCCTGCTCCGTAGCGTCTTGCTCCAGACCGGGGCGGGGCCTTCCTCGGCTCCGCCCACCAGGTTGCTCCGCCCCTCCCCCGCCCTCCCGGCCCCGCCCACCCGCGCTCGCCCCGCCCCCTTGCCGCGACGCCCGCCCAGTCCCGGAGGCCGCGCTGTGCGTCACAGAGGCCGAGGCGCGGCGCGGCGGGGCCGCAACTGCCCGTCCCAACCGTCCCCGCGCAGGCCGGTCGGCCGGCCGGGAAGCGGGCTGCACGTACCTGGGAGTCCCGGCGGTCGGGACGCGCGTGCTGTGCCCGCTCTGGGTTCCGGGTCGCGGAGGCCGGCGAGACCGGACGCAGGGCGCCAGCAGCTCCGCGGGGAATGGCTGGTGGGCGGTGCCGCCCCGCCCTTAGCTCCCTCCCCCACCCGCCGCTTCCGGGAGCCCCTGCGCCCTCCCGTCAGTCCCCGCCGCGGGGGTGCCCCGGACGCTGCCTGCACGCGGGCGGCGCCGGCCGCTCCGTTACTCCACGGCGGCGGCGGCCCCGTGCGCGCATCTCGACGGAGCGTGAGCGCCGCGTTCCCGGACCTCCGCGCCCGCCCCGCAGCGTCCACTCGGGCGGCAGGACACGGCTGGGGCTCGAGGCGCACGCGCCGCGCCGCGTGTCTGACTCCGCGCTCGGACGGGGCGCCCCCGCACCTGCGCAGCCTGCGCCGTAGACCCAGCTGTTGGCGGCGGGACCGGGCTGCGCTGCCGGCTGGGGTGTCTGCCCAGCCCCTGGCACTCCCAGAAAAAGGGAGGACTTTTTTTTTTTTAACTAAAGTTTAAGTCTCCAAAAGCAAAAAAAAAAAAAAAAAAAAGGAGCAAGTGCATTTTAGGTGTGTCAGCTTCCAAGGTTGACCACGCACACACACAAGTCCAGAGCAAGTCAGTCCTCGGACACCCTGTTTTGGCCTCGTGTCTGAGGAGTTCGTTATCCTAGAAAGTTTTCTGCCTTTTTTCTTTTCTTGCAAACGGTAACATCAAATAACGAAAACTTGCTTTATCATTTTTCTTACCTAGTGAAAATAATAACATCGCTATAAATGGGGGAGGCACACAACCTAATGAATTCCGGTTGGTTCTACTTGTTGCTTTGCTACAAGGGTTATTGCAAGTTTTTCTATGAAAGAAAGTGGCTGCATAATGAAAATTATACACGCAGGGGGGGAAAAGTAGTGTTTGTATGCTACTCACAAAGGAAAAGCACTGGACTGAAATAGGTTTGGGGCGGGGAGTCGGGAAGTAGCGCAGCAGCGCAGCGGGTTAAGCACACGTGGTGCAAAGCTCAAGGACTGGAGTGAGGATCCCGGTTCGAGCCCCTGGCTCCCACCTGCAGGGGAGTCGCTTCACAGGTAGTGAAGCAGGTCTGCAGGTGCCTGTCTTTCTCTCCCCCTCTCTGTCTTACCCTCCTCTCTCCATTTCTCTCTGTCCTATCCAACAACGACAGCAATTACAACAAGCACAGCAACAAGGGCAACAAAAGGGAAAAAGTGGCCTCCAGGAGCAGTGGATTCATAGTGCAGGCACCGAGCCCCAGCAATAATCGTGGAGGCAAAAAAAAAAAAGTTTCCGGGGGCACATCACAGTGCGCGAGGACCCAGGTTCAAGCCCTGGCCCCCCACCTACAGTTGTCTCCCTGTTTGTTTTTTTTAAGAATTTATTATTTATTTATGAGAAAGATAGGAGGAGAGAAAGAACCAGCCATCACTCTGGTACATGTGCTGCCAGGGATCGAACTCGCGACCTCATGGTTGAGAATGCAGTTCTTTATCCACTGCACCACCTCCCGAACCACTGTCTCCCTGTTTTGTTTTGTTTTTTAATTTTTTAAATATTTATTCCCTTTTGTTGCCCTTGTTTTATTGTTGTAGTTATTGATGTTGTTGTTATTGGATAGGACAGAGAAATGGAGAGGAGGGGAAGACAGAGAGGGGGAGAGAAAGATAGACATTTGCAGACCTGCTTCACTGCCTGTGAAGCGACTCTCCTGCAGGTGGGGAGCCGGGGGCCTCGAACCCGGATCCTTACGCCCATCCTTAAGCTTTGCGCCACGTGCCCTTAACCTGCTGCACTACCATCTGACTCCCATGTCTCCCTGTTTCTATCTCCCCCTCCTGTCTCAATTTCTTTCTGTCTCTAGCCAATAATACATATATATTGAAAGAAAAAAAGTTTACTTCAGATGACTTCAGTTTTTGTTTTAAATTTAAAAAAAGAAAAAAGACATTGCCAAGGTCTCACTATCTACAAGTAATCAATATAAAGTCTCTTAAAGGCAAAAGTGCCCAAACGTCTCTCCATGCAGAGATGTGCCTGGACTCCAGCTTACAGAGCACCTGGCCACCACCTGGGAGCATCATCAACAGCACTGGGGCATCAGTAGATACCTGAACCAGTGGTGGTCTTTCCCTCTGTCCCTTACCAGTTCTATTTCCCTGTCTCTGAAATGATGAAATTGGCCGAGGAAGCCCATTTAGCAGTGGTGACCTGCACACAAAGTCCTGAGTTCATTCCCCAAACCACAAATATAAAGTGAGTTGATGTATTTAAAGGAGGTCAGGCAGTGATGCAGTGGGTTAAACTCGGAGGCTCATTTCACAAACGGTGAAGCAATTCTGCAGGTGTCTTTCTCTCCCCCTCTCTGTCTTCCCCTCCTCTCAATTGCTCTCTGTCCTATGCAACAACGACAACAATAATAATAATAAACCTGGGGGGTCGAGCGGTGGCGCAGTGGGTTAAGCCCATGTGGCACAAAGCGCAAGGACCGGCGTAGGGATCCCGGTTCGAGCCTTCGGCTCCCCACCTGCAGAAGAGTCGCTTCACAGGCAGTGAAGCAGGTCTGCAAATGTCTGTCTTTCTCTCCACCTCTCTGTCTTCCCCTCCTCTCTCCATTTCTCTCTGTCCTATCCAACAACGAACAGCGTAAACAATGGCAATAATAATAACCACAACGAGGCTACAACAAGGGCAACAAAAGGGGGACAAAATGGCCTCCAGGAGCGGTGGATTCATGGTGCAGGCACCGAGCCTAGCAATAACCCTGGCGGAAAAATAAATAAATAAACAAAATAAAAAAAAATTAATGATAAACCTGGGCAACAAAAGGGGAAAAATAGCCTCTAGGAGCAGTATATTCGTAGTGCAGGCACCGAGCCCCAGAGATAACCCTGGAGGCAAAAAGAAAAGAAAAAATATATTTAAACTTTTTACTTATCTAACTATATTAATATTTTTCTGTCTTTTAAAATGTTTTCTAATGTCCAGGAATATTAAGTACTACTGGCATTTAATAGCCCCCCCAAAAAATGCATTTACGTTTAATTCAGAGTAGTTAACAAATCAAAATTTATTCCAAGTGCTCATTTCTATTGACCACGGGCCGGGGGAGTCAGGCGGTAGTGCAGCAGGTTAAGCACACGTGGCACAAAGCACAAGGACCATAGTAAGGATCCCAGTTCTAGCCCCTGGCTCCCCACCTGCAGGGGAGTCCCTTCACAGGCGGAGAAGCAGGTGTTCAGGTGTCTACCATTCTCTCCCCCTCTCTGTCTTCCCCTACCTTTCTCCATTTCTCTGTCCTATCCAACAACAACGACATCATAACAACAATAACTACAACAATAAAACAACAAGGGCAACAAAAGAGAATAAATAAGTATTTTTTTAAAAAAATTTTTTAAATGAGGCCAGTTAGTGGTGCACATGGTTGAACAAACATGTTGCAATGTACAGGACCAAGTATCAAGCCCTTTGGTCCCCATCTGTAGTGGGAATGCCTCACCAGTGGTAAAGCAAGTCTGCAGGTGTCTCTCTGTCTCTCTTTCATATCCCCGCTTCCCTCTTGATATCTGGCTGTCTCTATCAAATAAAGAATTTTTTTTAATTACAGAAACTTAAGTGTTGGCAAAATGATCAAATGATTTCATACACACAAAAGTACTTTGCAAAAGGCAAGATGTTGCTGTTCTTGTTTACCTGCAGGAAATGATAACTGGTTAGTCCTGTAGCACATGCATATTTCGGGCACTGATTCAGTAAATGTTGGTTCACTGTCTATCATTCATGCAGAACTGAGCTAATTACTTTAGAGAAGATAAATAAGCAGCCAGGGTCTTTGGCTGCCTTCCATAAATTTACTGTCTGGTTAGGGAGGCAAAAAGAGGTAAATATTTAAAGTCAAATTGCAATTCCACCAATTAATTCAACAAACATGTCTTGAGCAATTACTATGTGCCCAAATCTAGGGACACAGCAGTGAATAATAATGATAGAGGTCCCTTCGTACATCTTATGTTCTAATGAGTAAGATTAGGGGAGCAGATCGGGCAGCAGTAAGTGCTCTGAAGAACAAGCAGGCTGAAGGGAGAGTGACAGTGTGCTATATTTCGATGGGGTAATCACGGAAGGCTGCCTTTAGGAGGTGTTATCAGAGGAGGGTGTGGGACTCGGCCATCTAAGGAATGTTCCATCAGAGAGTAAGTAGTGCATGTGCAAAGACTGAGATGGGAGCATAACTGTGTGAAAGTTGATTAGGCAGGCAGGAGAGGCGATAACATCATGGTTACTATGTAAAAAGGCTTTCATGACTGAAATCCCAGGTTCATTCCCCCTGCCACCATAAACCAGAGATGAGCAGTGCTCTGGGGGAGTGGGGGAGAGAAAAAGGAGAAGGAGGAGTGAGAGGGCAAGAAAAAGGAAGAATAGAAGGGAAGAAGGAAAAGGAGGGAAAGAAGGAAGAAGAAAGGAGAAAGGTGACAAGACAAAGTGTTGAATGTGTACCATGCCATAGACTCTGAATTAATTCCCTAGCACTACATTTTTGTAAAAAAAAGAAAGAAAAAAAAAAGCATCCTGGGAGGTGGTGCTGTGAATAAAGTGTCAGATTCTCAAGCATGGGGTCCTGAGTTTAGTGCCTGGCACTACATGTGCCAGAGTGATGCTCTGGTTTCCTCTCCACACACACATACCCTCCCTATCTTAAAAAAAAATAAATACATCAGGGGAAGGTGGTGGATCACCTGCTTGACCACATTACAGTGTATAAAAACCTGGGTTCAAATCCCCCTTCCTCACCTGCAGGGGGAAAGTTTCACAAGCGGTGAAGAAATGAAGCAGGTCTTTCTCTCTCTCTCTTTCTTTTTCTGGCCCCCCTCTATCTCACTCTCAATTTCTCTGTCTCTATGCAGAATAAACAAAAATACTAACAAAAATAAATATATTTTTAAATTATTATTTTTATTTTATTTTTTTGCTTCCAGGGTTATTGCTGGGGCTCGGTGCCTGTACCATGAATCCACTGTTCCTGGAGGCTATTTTTTCCCCTTTTGTTGCCCTTGTTGTTTTAGCTTTGTTGTAGTTATTATTATTGTTGTTGTTGATGTCATTGTTGGATAGGACAGAGAGAAATCTAGAGAGGAGGGGAAGACAGAGGGGGAGAGAAAGACAGATGCCTGCAGACCTGCTTCACTGCCTGTGAAGCGACTCCCCTGCAGGTGGGGAGCCGGGGGCTCGAATCAGGATCCTTACGCCAGTCCTTGCGTTTTGCGCCACCTGCGCTTAACCCACTGCGCTACCACCCGACTCCCTCAGACTCTTGATCCTTTAAGATTTTATTTGGGAGTCCGGCGGTAGCACAGTGGGTTAAGTGTAGGTGGTGCAAAGTGCAAGGATCGACATAAGGATCCCAGTTGGCTTTACAGGTGGTGAAGCAGGTCTGCAGGTATCTATTTCTCTTCCCCTCTCTGTCCTCCCCTCCTCTCTCCTTTTCTTTCTGTCCTATCCAACAATGACAACAATAATAACTACAACAACAACAAAAAAAAAAAAAAAAAACAATGGCAACAAAAGGAAATAAATAAATAAATAAATAAAATATTTTATTTATTTGTTGGCACGAAGGGGAGGGAATGAGAGGAAGAGAGAGACGTCATGCACCTAACTCACTGCACTACCTTCCAGGACCAATAACTTCTTTTAAGCTGCTAAATTTGTTACTCAGCAATAGAAAACTAGCCTTGTTTTCTTTGTTCATTGTTCTATTATTACTAGGAAAAGTATCCAACATATACTAGTCGCCCAGCAAATATACTGTTGAATGACTATATTGTTATGGAAAAGCAAGAGCACCAAGAAGACAACATGTTCTAATATGCTACCAGTTGTGGATAAGTGTGTCTCTGTGTGTATGTGTGTGAGACTTTGTGTGTGTACGTCTGCAGTAATAGAGATAGGGTTCAGGGAGTGATATAAGAGACTCACAGAAGTTTCCTTGTGGAGCGAAAGACTAGAGAACTAGAAGTCCTCCAAGGAAGAAAACTTTCATCTCATATCCTTTTGAACTGCTCACATTTCCCCCCCACTCTATTACTCCATTATTACTCCAACATTACTCCAACATCCCCACACAACAAAACAAAATCTCCCATGATCTCAACGTTTAATGGTTTCTAAAGTTTAAAAAAAAAAAAAATTTCCAGCAATTATTCCTTTGCTCAATGCTCTGCCTTTCCCTTCCAAGTCAGAACTGGAAACCACTATTCCTACCTGCTCCCCCTCCAGGATATTGCATAGCAAGCATCTTCAACAAAAGAATGATTGCAAACACAAAATGGCATATGCTTTGTAGTAGCACATCATATTTTGACTGCCTCACAAAGAAGCAGAAAGGCAAATTTTATTTTCAGACATGTGTTAAGCCAAGCCACAGGGGCCTTTTCTAAGGTAAATTACAAGACAAAGGATGCCAAGTTTCCCCTTATTGTGTGGCCAGCTTTATAGGCATTTCACCCCAGAGAAATCTGGATAATTTAAGTTACAGAGTTACCCTGGAGTTAGGGAAAGTTTAACAGGCTTTCAAAAATGTAGCAAATGTGGCCTGAGAGGTGGTGCAGTGGACAAAGTGTTGGACTCTTGAGCATAGGGTCTTGAGTTCAATTGTTTGCACTGCATGTGTCAGATTGATAATCTGGCTCTCTCTCTCCCTCACCCCTCTTAACAAATCTTTTAAAATATTTATTTATTTATTTATTTGATAAGGCAGAGAGAAATTTAGAGGAGAAGGGTAGATAGGGAGAGAGGGGCCAGGTGTTGACACACTGGTTGAGTGCACATGTTATACTGCACAAGGACCCAAGCTGGAGCCCCTGGTCCCCCCGCCTGCAGAGGGAAAGCTTTTCAAGTGATGAAGCAGTGCTGCAGTTGTCTCTCTATTCTTTCTTTCTTTGTCTCCCTCTTCGCTCTTGATTTCTAGCTGTCTCTATCCAATAAATAAATATAGTTAAACTTTTTTTTTTTTTTAGTTAAAAAGAGAGAGGGAAAAAGGAGAGACACATGCAGCAGTTTCACCACTAGTGAAGCTTCCCTCAGCACATGGGAACTAGGGATTTGAACTTGGGTCCTTGTACATGTCCACTCAATCAGGTTGAGTGGACCACAGCCCGGCCCCTAATTTTTTTTTTGATGTGATAAATAGAGGCAAGACAGTGGCTCACCTGGTAGAACATATGTATGAAGACCCTGGTTCAAGGCCCTGGTCCCCATCTGCAGTAGTATATACCTGAGTAGGATAGCATTTTGCTGAAGGTGTCTCTCCTCTCTATTTCTCTCTTTCCTCTTTCCCTCTATCTCTATCTTTCACAGTCTATAGAAAAAAAATGGCCACTGAGAATAGTAGAGTCATGCAGGCACTGAGCTCCACTCTAGCTATAAACCTGGTGGCAAATAACTAGAGGGCAATTCTGTACTTGTTCAACAGAAGGAAAGAAAAGTCAACTGAGAATGACCTGGGAGGTGGTGCAGTGCAGTGAATAAAGCAGAGAACTGTCAAGCCTAAGTTTCCTAGCTTGATCCCTGGCATCACATGTGCCCAGAGTCTGTCTGTCTGTCTGTCATCTGTCTGTCTGTCTCTCCCTATCCCCCACCTCTCTGATTCTCATTAATAAGTAAATAATTTTCAAGTCAGCTGTCAGGCTCAGTCAAAAATTAGTAAAGTCACAGGCCTCTTGGAATACACCTAAAATATATAATATATGTTTATATTATATATGTTATATATTATAATATTTATATATTATATGATGTATAATGTACTTAAAATAAGTGATAAAAATAAGACTTCCTAGCTTTTTCCAAAATGGAGATCCTAAATCTCATCTGCTCTGTTCTTACCTTTAGGTTCCTGATTAGTAAACACTTTGTTCTGCTTTACATCTTAATGCTTTTCAGCCACCAAGTTGCAGATACTACCATGACACCAACATGACTTCCCTGGGCAGACGACTTTACCAATGTGTCCTGGAACCCCACCTCCCCAAAGTCCTGCCCCAGTAGAGAAAGAAACAGGCTGGGGGTATAGATCAACCTGTCAATGCCCATGTACAGCAGAGATGCAATTACTGAAGCCATGCCTTCCACATTCTGCACCCCATAATGATTCTGGGTCCGCACTCCCAAAGGGATAAAGAATAGAAAACCTTCCAACAGAGGGGATGGGATGCAGAACTCTGGTGGTGGGAACTGTGTGAAATTGTACCTTTCTTTTTTTTTTTTTTTAAATGCATTTTTAAAAAAATATTTATTATATTTATTTATTCCCTTTTGTTGCCCTTGTTGTTTTATTGTTGTAGTTATTATTGTTGTTGTCGTTGTTGGATAGGACAGAGAGAAATGGAGAGAGGAGGGGAAGACAGAGAGGAGGAGAGAAAGATAGACACCTGCAGACCTGCTTCACCGCCTGTGAAGCGACTCCCCTGCAGGTGGGGAGCCGGGGTTCGAACCGGGATCCTTATGCCGGTCCTTGTGCTTTGCGCCACCTGTGCTTAATCGCTGCGCTACAGCCCGAC
Organism: Erinaceus europaeus; assembly: GCF_950295315.1. Classification (NCBI taxonomy): domain Eukaryota; kingdom Metazoa; phylum Chordata; class Mammalia; order Eulipotyphla; family Erinaceidae; genus Erinaceus; species Erinaceus europaeus. Next base: position 160,421,383 of record NC_080163.1, read on the forward strand.
TCCCTGGGAAGATGATTTTTATTTGTCTTACAAAAAGCCAGCTGTATTTGGATCCTAGCACTACATGAGCGCATGTTTATACTAAGAAGTATAAACATGGTCAGTGGCTTCAAGGATAAATTTCAGTGAATACATACAAACATATACCACTATTCAAATAAATCATGTCCCCATATAGAAATGGAGAGGTTCAAGATATAGGGACACAGTGAGGCAGCCTCTTATGGTTCATGCCTGATAGTAAGTGGCTATCCTTCAGAGCTGTCCAATAGTCCTCATTGCTTTGCAGGCTGGAGTTCCAGGGCCCTGCTTTTTGTTTTCTGGCATTATCTCCTGCATAAGTTATGGATGGACAGTGGACTGCTCAGTGAAAGCCTCTTTTACAGTGGGCATTTGGTAAAGGGAAGTTTCAAATATCTGTCATCTCCAGATACCTTACAATTAAATCATTCAAGATTCACCTTGCAATTCTTTTGCAAACAGTCTTCATTATTGCACTCAAAACAAGTTTTGTTTTGCATAGGCTGTATTGAGCCTGCTGCACACATGGCCTGATTTAACACAACCATATGCTTTATGGGTTTGAGTCCCTACCACATTACATGCTTTTATCACCTGAGCAATATTTAAATCTTGATCTTTAAGTGGCCCAAGAATTCCTTTACAAGCTTGGTTTGCATTATCATAGGCTAATCGCTTAATTAAAAATTTGGCTGCTTATTTATTGTCCATTTGCCTATTGATAGCTTCTGTAGTCTGTTCACAAAGTCCACGTAGGGTACCGTGGCTTTCTGAAAAGCAGAGCTAGAAGACTCTACATGAATGCTAGGTAACTTATCCCTTCTTCTAATTGCTGCTTGCACAGCAAAACATATTTCCTTTATTTCAATGTTCATATGTCTACTGGGAGAGGCAAAGGCACTCTCATCCATTGACTGGGTGAGATATAGCTAGGAACCTGACCTGGCAAAGCTTTATTTTTCATCTCAGTCCCTTCCCCTGTAGGGATCATGGGAAAAGCATAAAGTTCAGGTGAACCATCTTGCTTAAGCCCTTCCTCAAAGCATTGCTCAGTAGCATTTTTGAAAGGAACTTTTCCATTTTTATCACTGGTAGCAGACAACTCTAGGTCCGTAGTGGGTGAAGGCAGGGGAGAATGAGAAGCAGGAGTTAGAAAGGGGTTGAGTGAGCCACATGACACAGTGGAAAGAGGTGGTTGTGCAAAGTGTCTGATGTCACAGGAAGAGGTGGAACAGTGAAGGAAGGAGAGGAAGAAGGAAACGAAGTGGGGCTAGAGAAAGCATTTCTAAGAATTAGAAATGGCGGCATACCATGTGTAGCCAGGTTAGCACAAGTTTGTAAGGAAGATACCGGCAAAGCAGCTTGCTTTGGCCCAGCAGGAAAAATGCAAGAACGTTTGGGTTTCAGACACACCAGAAATGGTTTGTCTGTGAGGTGAATGAGGAAGAAAAAGTGGATGTGCTTTGGAGTGAGTGAGGGAAGTATAATAGGAAGTAGGTGAGAAGGGTATCTAAGTCTAAGTAGACATGACTTCATTATGAACTTTATACTGACCCACTGCAGACTATTGTGTACTTTTGCTTTCAGGTATATATGTTGCCCTAATTTATGGATACATGTGAACATATGTTCTATCTCACAGGACCTGGTCTATATCTAGGTTTTGGAACTTTGTTAGGAAGTGAACCACCTGGGATGGAATTAGAATACTATGAAAGGAAAGGTCTCACCTGAGTAATGAGGCTGAAGGGTTGACATTCCATGCTTGACGTCTCTGGACACAGTCTGAAGTGAAGCATGCTGAGGTGGTACTTGTTGCGTTGATTAGGTTGGGATTGGTGGATGCAATATCATTTGGTATGAATTGAGAGAAGCATGTAGGAAAATGAGCCCCACCCTAGAGGTTCCAGGACTGGGGGAAATATAGGGTCTATAGAGGAAGTAGGAGGTTTCTGCTATCTTAAGGTTTAAGAAGGCAATAGATAGTTATTGCTATAATCATATTATTTGGCAATTGAGTTAACTTTGAAATATCCCTTTGTTAGGATTTGCTGTATCATACACAACATCAAATATCATCATAAATTGTGTCCTTTGACATTATTTGTATATGGCTGTGGCACTGGTTGCTTCTGTTCTCCCTGGTCTAAGCTTTTTTTCTTTTTTTTTCTTTTTGACTCTCAAGGCATAAGTAGCATACATATTTATTATGAAGGCCTTGCTGCAAAGGGTCTAAGCTTTTTTTTAAAAAAATATTTATTTTATGTCCATGCTCCCAGAGGGATAGAGAATGGGAAAGCTACCATGGGAGGGGGTGGGTTATGGGGATTGGGTGTTGGGAATTGTGTGGAGTTGTACCCCTCCTACCTTATGCTTTTGTTCACTAATCCTTTCTTAAATAAAAAATTAAAAAAAAAATAAATAAAAAAATAAATAAAAATATATATTTATTTTATTTATTTATTCCCTTTTGTTGCCCTTGTTGTTTTATTGTTGTAGTTATTATTGTTGTTGTAGTTGTTGGATAGGACAGAGAGAAATGGAGAGAGGAGGGGGAAGACAGAGAGGAGGAGAGAAAGATAGACACCTGCAGACCTGCTTCACCACCTGTGAAGCAACTCCCCTGCAGGTGGGGAGCCGGGGTTCGAACCAGGATCCTTATGCCGGTCCTTGTGCTTTGCGCCACCTGCGCTTAACCCGCTGTGCTACAGCCCGACTCCCAGGGTCTAAGCTTTTAAGAGAGTCAACCTATCAAAGACTCATCCTATGGTTTGTGCATTAAAAAGTTTGAGACAGGGAGTCAGGCGGTAGCACAGTGGGTTAAGCGCACATGGCGCAAAGCGCAAGGACCGGTACAAGGATCCTGGTTCGAGTCCCTGGCTCCCCACCTGCATGGGAGTCACTTCACAGGCGGTGAAGCAGGTCTGCAGTTGTCTATCTTCCTCTCCCCCCCTCTATCTTCCCCTCCTCTTTCCATTTCTCTCTGTCCTATCTAACAATGATGACATCAGTAACAACGACAATAATAACTACGACAATAATAAAAAAAAAAAAAGACAAGGGCAACAAAAGGGAAAATAAATAAAAATTACAAAAAAAAAAAAGTTTGAGGCATTCAATCAATGATCTTGGATGCATACTCCCAGAGGGATAAAGAATGGACAAGCTATCAAGGGAGGGGATGAGATACAGAGTTCTGGTGGTGGGAATTGTGTGGAGTTGTACCCCTTTTATCCTATGGTTTTGTCAGTGCTTCCTTTTTATAAATAAAATTTTTAAAAAATGAAAAGAAAAAGTGGATTTGCGAACAGAAAGAGAAGGAAGATTTCAGGAATAGTTTAGTAAAGAAGCCTACAGTTGCTTCAGAGCCACTAGGCAGAGATTATATGTCTGAAGCTGTTTTTCTCTGACCACACTAATATTGTTTTTCCTTTGCCTCCAGGGTTATCTCTGGGGTTCTGTGCCTGCACTTTGAATCCACTGCTCCTGGAGGCCATTTTGTCCCTTTTTAAAATTTATTTATTTATAAAAAGGAAACACTGACTAAAAGATAGGATAAGAGGGATACAACTGGGAGTTGGGCAGTAGCGCATCAGGTTAAGCACACATGCGCAAAGCACAAGGACCAGTGTAAGGATCCCGGTTCAAGTCCCTGGCTCCCCACCTGCAGAGAAGTTGCTTCACAGGTGGTGAAGCAGGTCTGCAGGTGTCTTTCTCTTCCCCACTCTGTCTTCCCCTCCTTTCTCTATTTCTCTCTGTCCTATCCAACAACAATGACATCAAAAACTACAACAATAAAACAAAATAAGGGCAACAAAAGGGAATAAATAAATATTTTTTTTAAATATTAAAAAAAAAAGAGAGGTACAACTTCACACAATTCCCACCACCATTTTTTCCCATTTTGTTGCCCTTTTTGTTGTTGTTGTTGTTATTGCTGTTGCTGTTGTTATTGTTGTTAGTAGGACAGAGAGAAATTGAGAGAGGAGAGGAAGACAGAGAGGGGGAGATAGACAGACACCTGCAGACCTACTTCACCACCTGTGAAGCAACCCCCATGCAGGTGAGAAGCTGGAGCTCCAAGTGGGATCCTTACGCTGGTCCTTGCGCTTGGCTCCATGTGTGTTTAACCCACTGTGCTACCACCCGGTGCCCCACACCAATATTTTTATATAAATCATTGCCAACTCCTCTCTTCATTTCTTTATTCCTTCCTTCCTTGCTTTTTCTCTTCTTTTTTTTTTTCCTCCAGGGTTATCACTAGGGCTCAGTGCCTACACTATGAATCCACTGCTCCTGTGACCATTTTTTCAAATTTTGGATAGGACAGAGAGAAATTGAGAGGGGAGGGGGAGATAAAGAGGAAGAGAGAAAGATAGACACTTGCAGACCTGCTTCAATGCTTGTGAAGCTACCCCCCTGCAGGTAGGGAGCCAGGGGCTCGAACCAGGATCCTAGCACCGGTCCTTGTGCGGGTCCTTGAGCTTCATACTATGTGCACTTATGCCGGTGCACCACCGTCTGGCCACCTATTGCCAATTTCTTTCCATATCTCAATTGATAAAGCTCCATGTGTGAGAAGACGTGTGAAGACAACCTTGATTACACGTAACAACTTAAGTGATTCTTGGCTGGAAAAATGGATTTTACATATCTTTAAAGTATCTTTCAATTGTCTGAGGTGAAAATTGTCTTTCTTAGAATGTACTATACCCGGGAGTCGGGCAGTAGAGCAGCAGGTTAAGCACACGTGGCTCCAAGCTCAAGGACCAGCCTAAGGATCCTGGTTCAAGCCCCCGGCTCCCCACCTGCAGGGGAGTCGCTTCACAAGCAGTAAAGCAGGTCTGCAGGTGTATCTTTCTCTCCCCGTCTTCCCCTCCTCTCTACATTTCTGTCTGTCCTATCCAACAATGACAACAACAACAACAATAATAACTACAACAATTAAAAAAAGAGGAAAAGAAAAAAAAAATCTTAAAAAAAAAAAGAATATACTATACCCATACTGAGAATTTCAGAATAGGTGAGAAGGAGCTGGGGAAAAGGGTGGACTTAGGCTACCTGTAAGTTAAATAACTTGGTTTAGGTAAGTCCGTCAGACTGAGGTCAGCTGCATGTTAATGACATTCTCACAGTTCAGCCTCAGCTGTAAGCTAATCAGGTCCCAAAGTACTATTCATGGGCTGTGTCACAAGAGATAACTGTATAAGACACAAGGGACCCCAAAATTCCAGATGTGAGTCTTTGGGTGGTTATTTATTTGAATATGAATCCTTTCTGGAGTCTTGAAGTCATGGAGAATCACAGGGGCAAACATACTGATGTGTCTTTCCTCTCCAAATAAAAAAAAATTAAATGCAAAAATAAGAAACTGGGTTGATGGGGCTGAGTGGTGGCACATCTGGTTGAGCATACATGTTACAGTGTGAAAGGACCTGGGTTCGAGCCCCTAGTTTCCACTTGCAAGGGGAAAAGCTTTGCAAGTGGTGAAACAGTGCTGGGGGTCTCTGTTTCTCTTCCTCTCTAGCTTCCCCTTCCATTTTTATTTCGGGCTGTTTCTATCCAATATATAAATAAAGATAAAAAAGTTAAAAAAAGAAATAAAGAAACTGTGCTAAAGGCTGGGAAGAGAGAGCATGCTGGCTATGCAAAAGCAACTGGGCCGAGGGAGTGTCTCAGAAACACCATGTGTGAGGCCCCAAGTTAAAAGCAAAAATAAAGTAAACAGAAAAGATATCATTAAGTGGAAAATATATACATAATATATTCTTAGGCATTTTTTAAAAACTTTTTTAAATTTTAAAAAATATTTATTTTCCCTTTTGTTGCCCTTGTTGTTTTTTATTGTTATAGTTATTATTGTTGCTGTTGTTGATGTCATCGTTGTTAGATAGGACAGAGAGAAATGTAGAGAGGAGGGGAAGACAGAGAGGGGGAGAGAAAGATAGACACCTGAAGACCTGTCTCATTGCCTGTGAAGCGACTCCCCTGCAGGTGGGGAGCTGGGGGCTCGAACCGGGATCTTTAAGCCGATCCTTGGGCTTGGTGCCATGTGTGCTTAATCCGCTGTGCTACCGCCCGACTCCCAGGCATTGGTTTTTATAGAAATTGGACAACATTTTCCTCCTAAATGTTGTATTTATTTATTTGAGTCAGAGAGAAATCAAGAGGAAAAGGGAAAATAGGGGAGACAAAGACACTTGCAACACTGCTTCATGGCTTGTGAAGTCTCCCCCCACTGCAAATGGGTAGTGGGGACTTGAACCTGGGTCCTTGCACACTGTAATATGTGCACTCAACTAGGTGAAGCACCTCCTCCTAGCCCTTGGACAACATTCCACATGTTTTATTCCCTACCTAAATATTACCTTTTTTCTCCCCCTTTTAAATAGAGGATGAGAGACAGAGATGTAGAGAGACACACACACAGAGGAGATTCACCACAACAAAGGTCCACCCTCATGAAGCTTCTCTTCTTTCGAGTGCTCCTAGGTGGAGCTCAAGGGCTCAAGTCAAGGGTCTCACAGATGGTAATATGTGTGCACTACTGGAAGAGCCATCTGTCAGCTCCTATGTGAAATTAAAAATATATATATATATACATATATATATATAATTTATTTACTGGATAGTCAGAAGTTGAGAGGGAAGTGGGGGAGAGAGAAGAAGAGAAAGACACCTGAAGCACTACTTCATCACTCATGAAGTTACCCCCTGCAGGTGGGGACCAGGGGCTTGAATGTAGATCCTTCATGGTAACATGGGCTCAACCGGCATAGTACTGCCTGGTCTCTAATATTATCCTTTCTTAACTGATATAAAATCCACATAGAAAAAAAAATTCAGGGGTTGGGCAGTGGTGCACTGGGTTAAGCACACATAGTACAAAGTGCAAGTACCTGTGTAAGGATCCTGGTTCGAGCCCTTGGCTTCCCACTTGCAGGGGACACATTTCACAAGCAGTAAAGCAGATCTGCAGGTGTCTCATTCTCTCTCTTTTTCTACCTCCCACCCTCTCTCAATTTCTGGTTTTTTTTTTTTTATTTTAGAATTTA